>NC_047039.1:458229-494038 GCF_011762595.2 Tursiops truncatus | reverse complement strand
TGGCTAATTTAACTCTCATTTCCCACCAGGAAGAGGAATTAACCAAAGGCTCAGCGTGCCGTGCCGGAACCAGATTAGGGCCTGAAGCCATCCTGCGGTGTTGCGGCCAGCTCACAAGAAAGCGAGTTGAAGAAAGGAGCTCAGGGGCACTGTAATTCACAAACCTGCAGAGTTATAAATGACAGCTATCGTCCAAAAATAGACTGAAGTAAGGCTGCCAAGAGGACTTGAAAGCGGGGCAGAATTGCAGGAAACCGATTTCAGGAGGTAGACTGGAATTGCATTGAAAGCATAGGAAAAGAGGCAGAACGTCCACAATGATGCACTTGGCCAAAAAGGGCGTATGCGTTTTTTCCTGAATATATTCAGGAAAAAACGCATACGCCCTTTTTGGCCAACCAAGCAAGCTTGCAAAGGAAATCTGCACTACAATGAAGTCTCACTTCCCCCCGGTCAAAAGGGCCATCTGAAAAAAGTGTAAAATCCAGAAAGGCAGGACAGGCCATGGAGAACTGGGAGCCTTGTTATGCTGATGGGCGGGATGTAAATTGCCAACAGACACTCGGGAGAAGTGTATGGTGTTTCCTGAAACATCTAAAAAACAAAGCAACAGAGCCTAGGGCACTTCCACTTATGGTCCTATAGCTTAGGGAAATTAAAATCAAAAAGACACAGCCACCCCAAAGTTTGGGAACGGCTCTGTTTACAAGAACCTCGTTTACAGTACAAGTTCAACATCGCAGAAAGTGAAAAATGGATAAAGAAGTTGTGGTATTTACTTACAAAGCAATATCACTCAGCAATGAAATCTATGTCATCAGGCCCTTAGCAGCACAATGAGTGGATTCAGGTATGATGATTCTAACTGAAATAAGTCACACAGAAAAAGAAACATCATAAGATATCAGTAATACACGGAATGTAAACTTGGCTACACAGGAACTGAATTACAGAACAGAACAGGGTCTCAAATTTAGAAAACCAACTTATGCTTGCTTAAGGGGAAAGGTGAGTTGGGGTGCTGCATAAAACCAGAGATTGAAATGAGCACAGATAAAGTTCCTTAAGCCAAATATGGAATAGACAAGAGCTACTCCTTGCTCAACGAAATGGACTCAACACCGCATATTAAACGCCTAAGAATGTACCTGACTAGTAAGTATCTTAAAACCTATGGATTGCTATGTCTCCGAAAGAGAATCAAGCATGTGTACAGGGGCATAAACGCAGCAGTGATAGGATTGGAGAGGTTCGGTGAGCAAATGAAGACCCTTTGAAGTCATATTGCATGGTACCCATTCCACGGGTTTCAACTACCCAGGTTTAAGGTATTCTTCCTTCAGCTAAAACATGCATGTGGAACCTAGAGTATGATCAACCATGTGATCGGGAGACGTGTTCAAATATGTCTCAGTTTTCCTACCCTGGTACTCGGGTGCAACATTCCAGACGCTTTACTAACACTCTCCCGACTTGGAGAGTCAGTCCCTTTAACCTCCTGTTTGGCCCAGTTTGCAATTTCTGCGGAAGATGAACAGGAATAGCGAGAACCAATGAGAGACTAGCTGGAGGTGTCTGGACGGGCAAATTTAACTCTCATTTCCCACCAGGAAGAGGAATTAACCAAAGGCTCAGCGTGCCGTGCCGGAACCAGATTAGGGCCTGAAGCCATCCTGCGGTGTTGCGGCCAGCTCACAAGAAAGCGAGTTGAAGAAAGGAGCTCAGGGGCACTGTAATTCACAAACCTGCAGAGTTATAAATGACAGCTATCGTCCAAAAATAGACTGAAGTAAGGCTGCCAAGAGGACTTGAAAGCGGGGCAGAATTGCAGGAAACCGATTTCAGGAGGTAGACTGGAATTGCATTGAAAGCATAGGAAAAGAGGCAGAACGTCCACAATGATGCACTTGGCCAAAAAGGGCGTATGCGTTTTTTCCTGAATATATTCAGGAAAAAACGCATACGCCCTTTTTGGCCAACCAAGCAAGCTTGCAAAGGAAATCTGCACTACAATGAAGTCTCACTTCCCCCCGGTCAAAAGGGCCATCTGAAAAAAGTGTAAAATCCAGAAAGGCAGGACAGGCCATGGAGAACTGGGAGCCTTGTTATGCTGATGGGCGGGATGTAAATTGCCAACAGACACTCGGGAGAAGTGTATGGTGTTTCCTGAAACATCTAAAAAACAAAGCAACAGAGCCTAGGGCACTTCCACTTATGGTCCTATAGCTTAGGGAAATTAAAATCAAAAAGACACAGCCACCCCAAAGTTTGGGACGCCTCTGTTTACAAGAACCTCGTTTACAGTACAAGTTCAATATCACAGAAAGTGAAAAATGGATAAAGAACTTGTGGTACTTACGTACAATGCAGTATCACTCAGCAATGAAATCTATGTCATCAGGCCCTTAGCAGCATAATGAGTGGATTCAGGTATGATGATTCTAACTGAAATAAGTCACACAGAAAAAGAAACATCATAAGATATCAGTAATACACGGAATGTAAACTTGGCTACACAGGAACTGAATTACAGAACAGAACAGGGTCTCAAATTTAGAAAACCAACTTATGCTTGCTTAAGGGGAAAGGTGAGTTGGGGTGCTGCATAAAACCAGAGATTGAAATGAGCACAGATAAAGTTCCTTAAGCCAAATATGGAATAGACAAGAGCTACTCCTTGCTCAACGAAATGGACTCAACACCGCATATTAAACGCCTAAGAATGTACCTGACTAGTAAGTATCTTAAAACCTATGGATTGCTATGTCTCCGAAAGAGAATCAAGCATGTGTACAGGGGCATAAACGCAGCAGTGATAGGATTGGAGAGGTTCGGTGAGCAAATGAAGACCCTTTGAAGTCATATTGCATGGTACCCATTCCACGGGTTTCAACTACCCAGGTTTAAGGTATTCTTCCTTCAGCTAAAACATGCATGTGGAACCCAGAGTATGATCAACCATGTGAATGGGAGACGTGTTCAAATATGTCTCAGTTTTCGTACCCTGGTACTCGGGTGCAACATTCCAGACGCTTTACTAACACTCTCCCCACTTGGAGAGTCAGCGCCTTTAACCTCCTGTTTGGCCCAGTTTGCAATTTCTGCGGAAGATGAACAGGAATAGCGAGAACCAATGAGAGACTAGCTGGAGGTGTCTGGACGGGCAAATTTAACTCTCATTTCCCACCAGGAAGAGGAATTAACCAAAGGCTCAGCGTGCCGTGCCGGAACCAGATTAGGGCCTGAAGCCATCCTGCGGTGTTGCGGCCAGCTCACAAGAAAGCGAGTTGAAGAAAGGAGCTCAGGGGCACTGTAATTCACAAACCTGCAGAGTTATAAATGACAGCTATCGTCCAAAAATATACTGAAGTAAGGCTGCCAAGAGGACTTGAAAGCGGGGCAGAATTGCAGGAAACCGATTTCAGGAGGTAGACTGGAATTGCATTGAAAGCATAGGAAAAGAGGCAGAACGTCCACAATGATGCACTTGGCCAAAAAGGGCGTATGCGTTTTTTCCTGAATATATTCAGGAAAAAACGCATACGCCCTTTTTGGCCAACCAAGCAAGCTTGCAAAGGAAATCTGCACTACAATGAAGTCTCACTTCCCCCGGTCAAAAGGGCCATCTGAAAAAAGTGTAAAATCCAGAAAGGCAGGACAGGCCATGGAGAACTGGGAGCCTTGTTATGCTGATGGGCGGGATGTAAATTGCCAACAGACACTCGGGAGAAGTGTATGGTGTTTCCTGAAACATCTAAAAAACAAAGCAACAGAGCCTAGGGCACTTCCACTTATGGTCCTATAGCTTAGGGAAATTAAAATCAAAAAGACACAGCCACCCCAAAGTTTGGGACGCCTCTGTTTACAAGAACCTCGTTTACAGTACAAGTTCAACATCGCAGAAAGTGAAAAATGGATAAAGAAGTTGTGGTATTTACTTACAAAGCAATATCACTCAGCAATGAAATCTATGTCATCAGGCCCTTAGCAGCACAATGAGTGGATTCAGGTATGATGATTCTAACTGAAATAAGTCACACAGAAAAAGAAACATCATAAGATATCAGTAATACACGGAATGTAAACTTGGCTACACAGGAACTGAATTACAGAACAGAACAGGGTCTCAAATTTAGAAAACCAACTTATGCTTGCTTAAGGGGAAAGGTGAGTTGGGGTGCTGCATAAAACCAGAGATTGAAATGAGCACAGATAAAGTTCCTTAAGCCAAATATGGAATAGACAAGAGCTACTCCTTGCTCAACGAAATGGACTCAACACCGCATATTAAACGCCTAAGAATGTACCTGACTAGTAAGTATCTTAAAACCTATGGATTGCTATGTCTCCGAAAGAGAATCAAGCATGTGTACAGGGGCATAAACGCAGCAGTGATAGGATTGGAGAGGTTCGGTGAGCAAATGAAGACCCTTTGAAGTCATATTGCATGGTACCCATTCCACGGGTTTCAACTACCCAGGTTTAAGGTATTCTTCCTTCAGCTAAAACATGCATGTGTCCCTAGAGTATGATCAACCATGTGATCGGGAGACGTGTTCAAATATGTCTCAGTTTTCGTACCCTGGTACTCGGGTGCAACATTCCAGACGCTTTACTAACACTCTCCCGACTTGGAGAGTCAGTCCCTTTAACCTCCTGTTTGGCCCAGTTTGCAATTTCTGCGGAAGATGAACAGGAATAGCGAGAACCAATGAGAGACTAGCTGGAGGTGTCTGGACGGGCAAATTTAACTCTCATTTCCCACCAGGAAGAGGAATTAACCAAAGGCTCAGCGTGCCGTGCCGGAACCAGATTAGGGCCTGAAGCCATCCTGCGGTGTTGCGGCCAGCTCACAAGAAAGCGAGTTGAAGAAAGGAGCTCAGGGGCACTGTAATTCACAAACCTGCAGAGTTATAAATGACAGCTATCGTCCAAAAATAGACTGAAGTAAGGCTGCCAAGAGGACTTGAAAGCGGGGCAGAATTGCAGGAAACCGATTTCAGGAGGTAGACTGGAATTGCATTGAAAGCATAGGAAAAGAGGCAGAACGTCCACAATGATGCACTTGGCCAAAAAGGGCGTATGCGTTTTTTCCTGAATATATTCAGGAAAAAACGCATACGCCCTTTTTGGCCAACCAAGCAAGCTTGCAAAGGAAATCTGCACTACAATGAAGTCTCACTTCCCCCCGGTCAAAAGGGCCATCTGAAAAAAGTGTAAAATCCAGAAAGGCAGGACAGGCCATGGAGAACTGGGAGCCTTGTTATGCTGATGGGCGGGATGTAAATTGCCAACAGACACTCGGGAGAAGTGTATGGTGTTTCCTGAAACATCTAAAAAACAAAGCAACAGAGCCTAGGGCACTTCCACTTATGGTCCTATAGCTTAGGGAAATTAAAATCAAAAAGACACAGCCACCCCAAAGTTTGGGACGCCTCTGTTTACAAGAACCTCGTTTACAGTACAAGTTCAATATCAGCAGAAAGTGAAAAATGGATAAAGAACTTGTGGTACTTACGTACAATGCAGTATCACTCAGCAATGAAATCTATGTCATCAGGCCCGTAGCAGCATAATGAGTGGATTCAGGTACGATGATTCTAACTGAAATAAGTCACACAGAAAAAGAAACATCATAAGATATCAGTAATACACGGAATGTAAACTTGGCTACACAGGAACTGAATTACAGAACAGAACAGGGTCTCAAATTTAGAAAACCAACTTATGCTTGCTTAAGGGGAAAGGTGAGTTGGGGTGCTGCATAAAACCAGAGATTGAAATGAGCACAGATAAAGTTCCTTAAGCCAAATATGGAATAGACAAGAGCTACTCCTTGCTCAACGAAATGGACTCAACACCGCATATTAAACGCCTAAGAATGTACCTGACTAGTAAGTATCTTAAAACCTATGGATTGCTATGTCTCCGAAAGAGAATCAAGCATGTGTACAGGGGCATAAACGCAGCAGTGATAGGATTGGAGAGGTTCGGTGAGCAAATGAAGACCCTTTGAAGTCATATTGCATGGTACCCATTCCACGGGTTTCAACTACCCAGGTTTAAGGTATTCTTCCTTCAGCTAAAACATGCATGTGGAACCCAGAGTATGATCAACCATGTGATCGGGAGACGTGTTCAAATATGTCTCAGTTTTCGTACCCTGGTACTCGGGTGCAACATTCCAGACGCTTTACTAACACTCTCCCGACTTGGAGAGTCAGTCCCTTTAACCTCCTGTTTGGCCCAGTTTGCAATTTCTGCGGAAGATGAACAGGAATAGCGAGAACCAATGAGAGACTAGCTGGAGGTGTCTGGACGGGCAAATTTAACTCTCATTTCCCACCAGGAAGAGGAATTAACCAAAGGCTCAGCGTGCCGTGCCGGAACCAGATTAGGGCCTGAAGCCATCCTGCGGTGTTGCGGCCAGCTCACAAGAAAGCGAGTTGAAGAAAGGAGCTCAGGGGCACTGTAATTCACAAACCTGCAGAGTTATAAATGACAGCTATCGTCCAAAAATAGACTGAAGTAAGGCTGCCAAGAGGACTTGAAAGCGGGGCAGAATTGCAGGAAACCGATTTCAGGAGGTAGACTGGAATTGCATTGAAAGCATAGGAAAAGAGGCAGAACGTCCACAATGATGCACTTGGCCAAAAAGGGCGTATGCGTTTTTTCCTGAATATATTCAGGAAAAAACGCATACGCCCTTTTTGGCCAACCAAGCAAGCTTGCAAAGGAAATCTGCACTACAATGAAGTCTCACTTCCCCCCGGTCAAAAGGGCCATCTGAAAAAAGTGTAAAATCCAGAAAGGCAGGACAGGCCATGGAGAACTGGGAGCCTTGTTATGCTGATGGGCGGGATGTAAATTGCCAACAGACACTCGGGAGAAGTGTATGGTGTTTCCTGAAACATCTAAAAAACAAAGCAACAGAGCCTAGGGCACTTCCACTTATGGTCCTATAGCTTAGGGAAATTAAAATCAAAAAGACACAGCCACCCCAAAGTTTGGGACGCCTCTGTTTACAAGAACCTCGTTTACAGTACAAGTTCAACATAGCAGAAAGTGAAAAATGGATAAAGAAGTTGTGGTATTTACTTACAAAGCAATATCACTCAGCAATGAAATCTATGTCATCAGGCCCTTAGCAGCACAATGAGTGGATTCAGGTATGATGATTCTAACTGAAATAAGTCACACAGAAAAAGAAACATCATAAGATATCAGTAATACACGGAATGTAAACTTGGCTACACAGGAACTGAATTACAGAACAGAACAGGGTCTCAAATTTAGAAAACCAACTTATGCTTGCTTAAGGGGAAAGGTGAGTTGGGGTGCTGCATAAAACCAGAGATTGAAATGAGCACAGATAAAGTTCCTTAAGCCAAATATGGAATAGACAAGAGCTACTCCTTGCTCAACGAAATGGACTCAACACCGCATATTAAACGCCTAAGAATGTACCTGACTAGTAAGTATCTTAAAACCTATGGATTGCTATGTCTCCGAAAGAGAATCAAGCATGTGTACAGGGGCATAAACGCAGCAGTGATAGGATTGGAGAGGTTCGGTGAGCAAATGAAGACCCTTTGAAGTCATATTGCATGGTACCCATTCCACGGGTTTCAACTACTCCAGGTTTAAGGTATTCTTCCTTCAGCTAAAACATGCATGTGGAACCCAGAGTATGATCAACCATGTGATCGGGAGACGTGTTCAAATATGTCTCAGTTTTCATACCCTGGTACTCGGGTGCAACATTCCAGACGCTTTACTAACACTCTCCCCACTTGGAGAGTCAGCGCCTTTAACCTCCTGTTTGGCCCAGTTTGCAATTTCTGCGGAAGATGAACAGGAATAGCGAGAACCAATGAGAGACTAGCTGGAGGTGTCTGGACGGGCAAATTTAACTCTCATTTCCCACCAGGAAGAGGAATTAACCAAAGGCTCAGCGTGCCGTGCCGGAACCAGATTAGGGCCTGAAGCCATCCTGCGGTGTTGCGGCCAGCTCACAAGAAAGCGAGTTGAAGAAAGGAGCTCAGGGGCACTGTAATTCACAAACCTGCAGAGTTATAAATGACAGCTATCGTCCAAAAATAGACTGAAGTAAGGCTGCCAAGAGGACTTGAAAGCGGGGCAGAATTGCAGGAAACCGATTTCAGGAGGTAGACTGGAATTGCATTGAAAGCATAGGAAAAGAGGCAGAACGTCCACAATGATGCACTTGGCCAAAAAGGGCGTATGCGTTTTTTCCTGAATATATTCAGGAAAAAACGCATACGCCCTTTTTGGCCAACCAAGCAAGCTTGCAAAGGAAATCTGCACTACAATGAAGTCTCACTTCCCCCCGGTCAAAAGGGCCATCTGAAAAAAGTGTAAAATCCAGAAAGGCAGGACAGGCCATGGAGAACTGGGAGCCTTGTTATGCTGATGGGCGGGATGTAAATTGCCAACAGACACTCGGGAGAAGTGTATGGTGTTTCCTGAAACATCTAAAAAACAAAGCAACAGAGCCTAGGGCACTTCCACTTATGGTCCTATAGCTTAGGGAAATTAAAATCAAAAAGACACAGCCACCCCAAAGTTTGGGACGCCTCTGTTTACAAGAACCTCGTTTACAGTACAAGTTCAACATCGCAGAAAGTGAAAAATGGATAAAGAAGTTGTGGTATTTACTTACAAAGCAATATCACTCAGCAATGAAATCTATGTCATCAGGCCCTTAGCAGCACAATGAGTGGATTCAGGTATGATGATTCTAACTGAAATAAGTCACACAGAAAAAGAAACATCATAAGATATCAGTAATACACGGAATGTAAACTTGGCTACACAGGAACTGAATTACAGAACAGAACAGGGTCTCAAATTTAGAAAACCAACTTATGCTTGCTTAAGGGGAAAGGTGAGTTGGGGTGCTGCATAAAACCAGAGATTGAAATGAGCACAGATAAAGTTCCTTAAGCCAAATATGGAATAGACAAGAGCTACTCCTTGCTCAACGAAATGGACTCAACACCGCATATTAAACGCCTAAGAATGTACCTGACTAGTAAGTATCTTAAAACCTATGGATTGCTATGTCTCCGAAAGAGAATCAAGCATGTGTACAGGGGCATAAACGCAGCAGTGATAGGATTGGAGAGGTTCGGTGAGCAAATGAAGACCCTTTGAAGTCATATTGCATGGTACCCATTCCACGGGTCTCAACACTCCAGGTTTAAGGTATTCTTCCTTCAGCTAAAACATGCATGTGGAACCCAGAGTATGATCAACTGTGTGAATGGGGAGACGTGTTCAAATATGTCTCAGTTTTCCGTACCCTGGTACTCGGGTGCAACATTCCAGACGCTTTACTAACACTCTCCCCGACTTGGAGAGTCAGCGCCTTTAACCTCCTGTTTGGCCCAGTTTGCAATTTCTGCGGAAGATGAACAGGAATAGCGAGAACCAATGAGAGACTAGCTGGAGGTGTCTGGACGGGCAAATTTAACTCTCATTTCCCACCAGGAAGAGGAATTAACCAAAGGCTCAGCGTGCCGTGCCGGAACCAGATTAGGGCCTGAAGCCATCCTGCGGTGTTGCGGCCAGCTCACAAGAAAGCGAGTTGAAGAAAGGAGCTCAGGGGCACTGTAATTCACAAACCTGCAGAGTTATAAATGACAGCTATCGTCCAAAAATATACTGAAGTAAGGCTGCCAAGAGGACTTGAAAGCGGGGCAGAATTGCAGGAAACCGATTTCAGGAGGTAGACTGGAATTGCATTGAAAGCATAGGAAAAGAGGCAGAACGTCCACAATGATGCACTTGGCCAAAAAGGGCGTATGCGTTTTTTCCTGAATATATTCAGGAAAAAACGCATACGCCCTTTTTGGCCAACCAAGCAAGCTTGCAAAGGAAATCTGCACTACAATGAAGTCTCACTTCCCCCGGTCAAAAGGGCCATCTGAAAAAAGTGTAAAATCCAGAAAGGCAGGACAGGCCATGGAGAACTGGGAGCCTTGTTATGCTGATGGGCGGGATGTAAATTGCCAACAGACACTCGGGAGAAGTGTATGGTGTTTCCTGAAACATCTAAAAAACAAAGCAACAGAGCCTAGGGCACTTCCACTTATGGTCCTATAGCTTAGGGAAATTAAAATCAAAAAGACACAGCCACCCCAAAGTTTGGGACGCCTCTGTTTACAAGAACCTCGTTTACAGTACAAGTTCAACATCAGCAGAAAGTGAAAAATGGATAAAGAAGTTGTGGTACTTACGTACAATGCAGTATCACTCAGCAATGAAATCTATGTCATCAGGCCCTTAGCAGCACAATGAGTGGATTCAGGTATGATGATTCTAACTGAAATAAGTCACACAGAAAAAGAAACATCATAAGATATCAGTAATACACGGAATGTAAACTTGGCTACACAGGAACTGAATTACAGAACAGAACAGGGTCTCAAATTTAGAAAACCAACTTATGCTTGCTTAAGGGGAAAGGTGAGTTGGGGTGCTGCATAAAACCAGAGATTGAAATGAGCACAGATAAAGTTCCTTAAGCCAAATATGGAATAGACAAGAGCTACTCCTTGCTCAACGAAATGGACTCAACACCGCATATTAAACGCCTAAGAATGTACCTGACTAGTAAGTATCTTAAAACCTATGGATTGCTATGTCTCCAAAAGAGAATCAAGCATGTGTACAGGGGCATAAACGCAGCAGTGATAGGATTGGAGAGGTTCGGTGAGCAAATGAAGACCCTTTGAAGTCATATTGCATGGTACCCATTCCACGGGTCTCAACTACCCCGGTTTAAGGGTATTCTTCCTTCAGCTAAAACATGCATGTGGAAACCCAGAAGTATGATCAACCGATGTGATCGGGAGACTGTTCAATATGTTCTCAGTTTTCGTACCCTGGTACTTCGTGGGTTGCAACATTCCGCAGACGCTTTACTAACACCTCTCCCGACTTGGAGAGTCAGAGTCCCTTAGTAACCTCGCTGTTTGGCCGCAGTTGGCAATTCCTGCGGAATGATGAACAGGAATAGTGAGAACTAATGAGGAGAGACTAGCTGGAGGTGTTCTGGAAACGGGCAATTGTAACTCTCATTTCCCACCAGGAAGAGGAATTAACCAAGGCTCAGCTGTGGCCAGTGCCGGAAACCAGATTAGGGCCTGAAGCCATCCTGCGGTGTTGCGGCCAGTCACAAGAAAGCGAGTTGAAGAAAGGAGCTCAGGGGCACTGTAATTCACAAACATGCAGAGTTATAAATGACAGCTATCGTCCAAAAATAGACTGAAGTAAGGCTGCCAAGAGGACTTGAAAGCGGGGCAGAATTGCAGGAAACTGATTTCAGGAGGTAGACTGGAATTGCATTGAAAGCATAGGAAAAGAGGCAGAACGTCCACAATGATGCACTTGGCCAAAAAGGGCGTATGCGTTTTTCCTGAATATATTCAGGAAAAAACGCATACGCCCTTTTTGGCCAACCAAGCAAGCTTGCAAAGGAAATCTGCACTACAATGAAGTCTCACTTCCCCCCGGTCAAAAGGGCCATCTGAAAAAAGTGTAAAATCCAGAAAGGCAGGACAGGCCATGGAGAACTGGGAGCCTTGTTTTGCTGATGGGCGGGATGTAAATTGCCAACAGACACTCGGGAGAAGTGTATGGTGTTTCCTGAAACATCTAAAAAAACAAAGCAACAGAGCCTAGGGCACTTCCACTTATGGTCCTATAGCTTAGGGAAATTAAAATCAAAAAGACACAACCCACCCCAAAGTTTGGGAACCCTCTGTTTACAAGAACCTCGTTTACAGTACAAGTTCAACATCGCAGAAAGTGAAAAATGGATAAAGAAGTTGTGGTATTTACTTACAAAGCAATATCACTCAGCAATGAATCTGTGTCATCAGGCCCTTAGCAGCACAATGAGTGGATTCAGGTATGATGATCTAACTGAAATAAGTCACACAGAAAAAGAAACATCATAAGATATCAGTAATACACGGAATGTAAACTTGGCTACACAGGAACTGAATTACAGAACAGAACAGGGTCTCAAATTTAGAAAACCAACTTATGCTTGCTTAAGGGTAAAGGTGAGTTGGGGTGCTGCATAAAACCAGAGATTGAAATGAGCACAGATAAAGTTCCTAAAGCCAAATATGGAATAGACAAGAGCTACTCCTTGCTCAACGAAATGGACTCAACACCGCATATTAAACGCCTAAGAATGTACCTGACTAGTAAGTATCTTAAACCTATGTATTGCTATGTCTCCGAAAAGAGAATCAAGCATGTGGTACAGGTGGCATAAACGCAGCAGTGATAGGATTGGAGAGGTTCGGTGAGCAAATGAAGACCCTTTGAAGTCATATTGCATGGTACCCATTCCACGGGTTTCAACTACGCAGGTTTAAGGTATTCTTCCTTCAGCTAAAACATGCATGTGGAACCCAGAGTATGATCAACCATGTGATCGGGAGACGTGTTCAAATATGTCTCAGTTTTCGTCCCCTGGTACTCGGGTGCAACATTCCAGACGCTTTACTAACACTCTCCCCACTTGGAGAGTCAGCCCTTTAACCTCCTGTTTGGCCCAGTTTGCAATTTCTGCGGAAGATGAACAGGAATAGCGAGAACCAATGAGAGACTAGCTGGAGGTGTCTGGACGGGCAAATTTAACTCTCATTTCCCACCAGGAAGAGGAATTAACCAAAGGCTCAGCGTGCCGTGCCGGAACCAGATTAGGGCCTGAAGCCATCCTGCGGTGTTGCGGCCAGCTCACAAGAAAGCGAGTTGAAGAAAGGAGCTCAGGGGCACTGTAATTCACAAACCTGCAGAGTTATAAATGACAGCTATCGTCCAAAAATAGACTGAAGTAAGGCTGCCAAGAGGACTTGAAAGCGGGGCAGAATTGCAGGAAACCGATTTCAGGAGGTAGACTGGAATTGCATTGAAAGCATAGGAAAAGAGGCAGAACGTCCACAATGATGCACTTGGCCAAAAAGGGCGTATGCGTTTTTTCCTGAATATATTCAGGAAAAAACGCATACGCCCTTTTTGGCCAACCAAGCAAGCTTGCAAAGGAAATCTGCACTACAATGAAGTCTCACTTCCCCCCGGTCAAAAGGGCCATCTGAAAAAAGTGTAAAATCCAGAAAGGCAGGACAGGCCATGGAGAACTGGGAGCCTTGTTATGCTGATGGGCGGGATGTAAATTGCCAACAGACACTCGGGAGAAGTGTATGGTGTTTCCTGAAACATCTAAAAAACAAAGCAACAGAGCCTAGGGCACTTCCACTTATGGTCCTATAGCTTAGGGAAATTAAAATCAAAAAGACACAGCCAGCCCAAAGTTTGGACGACTCTGTTTACAAGAACCTCGTTTACAGTACAAGTTCAACATCGCAGAAAGTGAAAAATGGATAAAGAAGTTGTGGTATTTACTTACAAAGCAATATCACTCAGCAATGAAATCTATGTCATCAGGCCCTTAGCAGCACAATGAGTGGATTCAGGTATGATGATTCTAACTGAAATAAGTCACACAGAAAAAGAAACATCATAAGATATCAGTAATACACGGAATGTAAACTTGGCTACACAGGAACTGAATTCCAAACAGAACAGGGTCTCAAATTTAGAAAACCAACTTATGCTTGCTTAAGGGAAAGGTGAGTTGGGGTGCTGCATAAAACCAGAGATTGAAATGAGCACAGATAAAGTTCCTTAAGCCAAATATGGAATAGACAAGAGCTACTCCTTGCTCAACGAAATGGACTCAACACCGCATATTAAACGCCTAAGAATGTACCTGACTAGTAAGTATCTTAAAACCTATGGATTGCTATGTCTCCGAAAGAGAATCAAGCATGTGTACAGGGGCATAAACGCAGCAGTGATAGGATTGGAGAGGTTCGGTGAGCAAATGAAGACCCTTTGAAGTCATATTGCATGGTACCCATTCCACGGGTCTCAACTCCCAGGTTTAAGGTATTCTTCCTTCAGCTAAAACATGCATGTGGAACCAGAGTATGATCAACCATGTGATCGGGAGACGTGTTCAAATATGTCTCAGTTTTCCTCCCCTGGTACTCGGGTGCAACATTCCAGACGCTTTACTAACACTCTCCCCACTTGGAGAGTCAGTCCCTTTAACCTCCTGTTTGGCCCAGTTTGCAATTTCTGCGGAAGATGAACAGGAATAGCGAGAACCAATGAGAGACTAGCTGGAGGTGTCTGGACGGGCAAATTTAACTCTCATTTCCCACCAGGAAGAGGAATTAACCAAAGGCTCAGCGTGCCGTGCCGGAACCAGATTAGGGCCTGAAGCCATCCTGCGGTGTTGCGGCCAGCTCACAAGAAAGCGAGTTGAAGAAAGGAGCTCAGGGGCACTGTAATTCACAAACCTGCAGAGTTATAAATGACAGCTATCGTCCAAAAATAGACTGAAGTAAGGCTGCCAAGAGGACTTGAAAGCGGGGCAGAATTGCAGGAAACCGATTTCAGGAGGTAGACTGGAATTGCATTGAAAGCATAGGAAAAGAGGCAGAACGTCCACAATGATGCACTTGGCCAAAAAGGGCGTATGCGTTTTTTCCTGAATATATTCAGGAAAAAACGCATACGCCCTTTTTGGCCAACCAAGCAAGCTTGCAAAGGAAATCTGCACTACAATGAAGTCTCACTTCCCCCGGTCAAAAGGGCCATCTGAAAAAAGTGTAAAATCCAGAAAGGCAGGACAGGCCATGGAGAACTGGGAGCCTTGTTATGCTGATGGGCGGGATGTAAATTGCCAACAGACACTCGGGAGAAGTGTATGGTGTTTCCTGAAACATCTAAAAAACAAAGCAACAGAGCCTAGGGCACTTCCACTTATGGTCCTATAGCTTAGGGAAATTAAAATCAAAAAGACACAGCCACCCCAAAGTTTGGGACGCCTCTGTTTACAAGAACCTCGTTTACAGTACAAGTTCAACATCGCAGAAAGTGAAAAATGGATAAAGAAGTTGTGGTATTTACTTACAAAGCAATATCACTCAGCAATGAAATCTATGTCATCAGGCCCTTAGCAGCACAATGAGTGGATTCAGGTATGATGATTCTAACTGAAATAAGTCACACAGAAAAAGAAACATCATAAGATATCAGTAATACACGGAATGTAAACTTGGCTACACAGGAACTGAATTACAGAACAGAACAGGGTCTCAAATTTAGAAAACCAACTTATGCTTGCTTAAGGGGAAAGGTGAGTTGGGGTGCTGCATAAAACCAGAGATTGAAATGAGCACAGATAAAGTTCCTTAAGCCAAATATGGAATAGACAAGAGCTACTCCTTGCTCAACGAAATGGACTCAACACCGCATATTAAACGCCTAAGAATGTACCTGACTAGTAAGTATCTTAAAACCTATGGATTGCTATGTCTCCGAAAGAGAATCAAGCATGTGTACAGGGGCATAAACGCAGCAGTGATAGGATTGGAGAGGTTCGGTGAGCAAATGAAGACCCTTTGAAGTCATATTGCATGGTACCCATTCCACGGGTCTCAACTACCCAGGTTTAAGGTATTCTTCCTTCAGCTAAAACATGCATGTGGAACCCAGAGTATGATCAACCATGTGATCGGGAGACGTGTTCAAATATGTCTCAGTTTTCCTCCCCTGGTACTCGGGTGCAACATTCCAGACGCTTTACTAACACTCTCCCCACTTGGAGAGTCAGCCCTTTAACCTCCTGTTTGGCCCAGTTTGCAATTTCTGCGGAAGATGAACAGGAATAGCGAGAACCAATGAGAGACTAGCTGGAGGTGTCTGGACGGGCAAATTTAACTCTCATTTCCCACCAGGAAGAGGAATTAACCAAAGGCTCAGCGTGCCGTGCCGGAACCAGATTAGGGCCTGAAGCCATCCTGCGGTGTTGCGGCCAGGTCACAAGAAAGCGAGTTGAAGAAAGGAGCTCAGGGGCACTGTAATTCACAAACCTGCAGAGTTATAAATGACAGCTATCGTCCAAAAATAGACTGAAGTAAGGCTGCCAAGAGGACTTGAAAGCGGGGCAGAATTGCAGGAAACCGATTTCAGGAGGTAGACTGGAATTGCATTGAAAGCATAGGAAAAGAGGCAGAACGTCCACAATGATGCACTTGGCCAAAAAGGGCGTATGCGTTTTTTCCTGAATATATTCAGGAAAAAACGCATACGCCCTTTTTGGCCAACCAAGCAAGCTTGCAAAGGAAATCTGCACTACAATGAAGTCTCACTTCCCCCGGTCAAAAGGGCCATCTGAAAAAAGTGTAAAATCCAGAAAGGCAGGACAGGCCATGGAGAACTGGGAGCCTTGTTATGCTGATGGGCGGGATGTAAATTGCCAACAGACACTCGGGAGAAGTGTATGGTGTTTCCTGAAACATCTAAAAAACAAAGCAACAGAGCCTAGGGCACTTCCACTTATGGTCCTATAGCTTAGGGAAATTAAAATCAAAAAGACACAGCCACCCCAAAGTTTGGGACGCCTCTGTTTACAAGAACCTCGTTTACAGTACAAGTTCAACATCGCAGAAAGTGAAAAATGGATAAAGAAGTTGTGGTATTTACTTACAAAGCAATATCACTCAGCAATGAAATCTATGTCATCAGGCCCTTAGCAGCACAATGAGTGGATTCAGGTATGATGATTCTAACTGAAATAAGTCACACAGAAAAAGAAACATCATAAGATATCAGTAATACACGGAATGTAAACTTGGCTACACAGGAACTGAATTACAGAACAGAACAGGGTCTCAAATTTAGAAAACCAACTTATGCTTGCTTAAGGGGAAAGGTGAGTTGGGGTGCTGCATAAAACCAGAGATTGAAATGAGCACAGATAAAGTTCCTTAAGCCAAATATGGAATAGACAAGAGCTACTCCTTGCTCAACGAAATGGACTCAACACCGCATATTAAACGCCTAAGAATGTACCTGACTAGTAAGTATCTTAAAACCTATGGATTGCTATGTCTCCGAAAGAGAATCAAGCATGTGTACAGGGGCATAAACGCAGCAGTGATAGGATTGGAGAGGTTCGGTGAGCAAATGAAGACCCTTTGAAGTCATATTGCATGGTACCCATTCCACGGGTTTCAACTACCCAGGTTTAAGGTATTCTTCCTTCAGCTAAAACATGCATGTGGAACCCAGAGTATGATCAACCATGTGATCGGGAGACGTGTTCAAATATGTCTCAGTTTTCCTACCCTGGTACTCGGGTGCAACATTCCAGACGCTTTACTAACACTCTCCCCACTTGGAGAGTCAGTCCCTTTAACCTCCTGTTTGGCCCAGTTTGCAATTTCTGCGGAAGATGAACAGGAATAGCGAGAACCAATGAGAGACTAGCTGGAGGTGTCTGGACGGGCAAATTTAACTCTCATTTCCCACCAGGAAGAGGAATTAACCAAAGGCTCAGCGTGCCGTGCCGGAACCAGATTAGGGCCTGAAGCCATCCTGCGGTGTTGCGGCCAGCTCACAAGAAAGCGAGTTGAAGAAAGGAGCTCAGGGGCACTGTAATTCACAAACCTGCAGAGTTATAAATGACAGCTATCGTCCAAAAATAGACTGAAGTAAGGCTGCCAAGAGGACTTGAAAGCGGGGCAGAATTGCAGGAAACCGATTTCAGGAGGTAGACTGGAATTGCATTGAAAGCATAGGAAAAGAGGCAGAACGTCCACAATGATGCACTTGGCCAAAAAGGGCGTATGCGTTTTTTCCTGAATATATTCAGGAAAAAACGCATACGCCCTTTTTGGCCAACCAAGCAAGCTTGCAAAGGAAATCTGCACTACAATGAAGTCTCACTTCCCCCCGGTCAAAAGGGCCATCTGAAAAAAGTGTAAAATCCAGAAAGGCAGGACAGGCCATGGAGAACTGGGAGCCTTGTTATGCTGATGGGCGGGATGTAAATTGCCAACAGACACTCGGGAGAAGTGTATGGTGTTTCCTGAAACATCTAAAAAACAAAGCAACAGAGCCTAGGGCACTTCCACTTATGGTCCTATAGCTTAGGGAAATTAAAATCAAAAAGACACAGCCACCCCAAAGTTTGGGAACCCTCTGTTTACAAGAACCTCGTTTACAGTACAAGTTCAACATCGCAGAAAGTGAAAAATGGATAAAGAAGTTGTGGTATTTACTTACAAAGCAATATCACTCAGCAATGAAATCTATGTCATCAGGCCCTTAGCAGCACAATGAGTGGATTCAGGTATGATGATTCTAACTGAAATAAGTCACACAGAAAAAGAAACATCATAAGATATCAGTAATACACGGAATGTAAACTTGGCTACACAGGAACTGAATTACAGAACAGAACAGGGTCTCAAATTTAGAAAACCAACTTATGCTTGCTTAAGGGGAAAGGTGAGTTGGGGTGCTGCATAAAACCAGAGATTGAAATGAGCACAGATAAAGTTCCTTAAGCCAAATATGGAATAGACAAGAGCTACTCCTTGCTCAACGAAATGGACTCAACACCGCATATTAAACGCCTAAGAATGTACCTGACTAGTAAGTATCTTAAAACCTATGGATTGCTATGTCTCCAAAGAGAATCAAGCATGTGTACAGGGGCATAAACGCAGCAGTGATAGGATTGGAGAGGTTCGGTGAGCAAATGAAGACCCTTTGAAGTCATATTGCATGGTACCCATTCCACGGGTCTCAACTCTCCAGGTTTAAGGTATTCTTCCTTCAGCTAAAACATGCATGTGGAACCCAGAGTATGATCAACCATGTGAACGGGAGACGTGTTCAAATATGTCTCAGTTTTCCTCCCCTGGTACTCGGGTGCAACATTCCAGACGCTTTACTAACACTCTCCCCACTTGGAGAGTCAGCCCTTTAACCTCCTGTTTGGCCCAGTTTGCAATTTCTGCGGAAGATGAACAGGAATAGCGAGAACCAATGAGAGACTAGCTGGAGGTGTCTGGACGGGCAAATTTAACTCTCATTTCCCACCAGGAAGAGGAAATAACCAAAGGCTCAGCGTGCCGTGCCGGAACCAGATTAGGGCCTGAAGCCATCCTGCGGTGTTGCGGCCAGCTCACAAGAAAGCGAGTTGAAGAAAGGAGCTCAGGGGCACTGTAATTCACAAACCTGCAGAGTTATAAATGACAGCTATCGTCCAAAAATAGACTGAAGTAAGGCTGCCAAGAGGACTTGAAAGCGGGGCAGAATTGCAGGAAACCGATTTCAGGAGGTAGACTGGAATTGCATTGAAAGCATAGGAAAAGAGGCAGAACGTCCACAATGATGCACTTGGCCAAAAAGGGCGTATGCGTTTTTTCCTGAATATATTCAGGAAAAAACGCATACGCCCTTTTTGGCCAACCAAGCAAGCTTGCAAAGGAAATCTGCACTACAATGAAGTCTCACTTCCCCCCGGTCAAAAGGGCCATCTGAAAAAAGTGTAAAATCCAGAAAGGCAGGACAGGCCATGGAGAACTGGGAGCCTTGTTATGCTGATGGGCGGGATGTAAATTGCCAACAGACACTCGGGAGAAGTGTATGGTGTTTCCTGAAACATCTAAAAAACAAAGCAACAGAGCCTAGGGCACTTCCACTTATGGTCCTATAGCTTAGGGAAATTAAAATCAAAAAGACACAGCCACCCCAAAGTTTGGACGCCTCTGTTTACAAGAACCTCGTTTACAGTACAAGTTCAACATCGCAGAAAGTGAAAAATGGATAAAGAAGTTGTGGTATTTACTTACAAAGCAATATCACTCAGCAATGAAATCTATGTCATCAGGCCCTTAGCAGCACAATGAGTGGATTCAGGTATGATGATTCTAACTGAAATAAGTCACACAGAAAAAGAAACATCATAAGATATCAGTAATACACGGAATGTAAACTTGGCTACACAGGAACTGAATTACAGAACAGAACAGGGTCTCAAATTTAGAAAACCAACTTATGCTTGCTTAAGGGGAAAGGTGAGTTGGGGTGCTGCATAAAACCAGAGATTGAAATGAGCACAGATAAAGTTCCTTAAGCCAAATATGGAATAGACAAGAGCTACTCCTTGCTCAACGAAATGGACTCAACACCGCATATTAAACGCCTAAGAATGTACCTGACTAGTAAGTATCTTAAAACCTATGGATTGCTATGTCTCCGAAAGAGAATCAAGCATGTGTACAGGGGCATAAACGCAGCAGTGATAGGATTGGAGAGGTTCGGTGAGCAAATGAAGACCCTTTGAAGTCATATTGCATGGTACCCATTCCACGGGTTTCAACTACCCAGGTTTAAGGTATTCTTCCTTCAGCTAAAACATGCATGTGGAACCTAGAGTATGATCAACCATGTGATCGGGAGACGTGTTCAAATATGTCTCAGTTTTCCTCCCCTGGTACTCGGGTGCAACATTCCAGACGCTTTACTAACACTCTCCCCACTTGGAGAGTCAGTCCCTTTAACCTCCTGTTTGGCCCAGTTTGCAATTTCTGCGGAAGATGAACAGGAATAGCGAGAACCAATGAGAGACTAGCTGGAGGTGTCTGGACGGGCAAATTTAACTCTCATTTCCCACCAGGAAGAGGAAATAACCAAAGGCTCAGCGTGCCGTGCCGGAACCAGATTAGGGCCTGAAGCCATCCTGCGGTGTTGCGGCCAGCTCACAAGAAAGCGAGTTGAAGAAAGGAGCTCAGGGGCACTGTAATTCACAAACCTGCAGAGTTATAAATGACAGCTATCGTCCAAAAATAGACTGAAGTAAGGCTGCCAAGAGGACTTGAAAGCGGGGCAGAATTGCAGGAAACCGATTTCAGGAGGTAGACTGGAATTGCATTGAAAGCATAGGAAAAGAGGCAGAACGTCCACAATGATGCACTTGGCCAAAAAGGGCGTATGCGTTTTTTCCTGAATATATTCAGGAAAAAACGCATACGCCCTTTTTGGCCAACCAAGCAAGCTTGCAAAGGAAATCTGCACTACAATGAAGTCTCACTTCCCCCGGTCAAAAGGGCCATCTGAAAAAAGTGTAAAATCCAGAAAGGCAGGACAGGCCATGGAGAACTGGGAGCCTTGTTATGCTGATGGGCGGGATGTAAATTGCCAACAGACACTCGGGAGAAGTGTATGGTGTTTCCTGAAACATCTAAAAAACAAAGCAACAGAGCCTAGGGCACTTCCACTTATGGTCCTATAGCTTAGGGAAATTAAAATCAAAAAGACACAGCCACCCCAAAGTTTGGGACGCCTCTGTTTACAAGAACCTCGTTTACAGTACAAGTTCAACATCGCAGAAAGTGAAAAATGGATAAAGAAGTTGTGGTATTTACTTACAAAGCAATATCACTCAGCAATGAAATCTATGTCATCAGGCCCTTAGCAGCACAATGAGTGGATTCAGGTATGATGATTCTAACTGAAATAAGTCACACAGAAAAAGAAACATCATAAGATATCAGTAATACACGGAATGTAAACTTGGCTACACAGGAACTGAATTACAGAACAGAACAGGGTCTCAAATTTAGAAAACCAACTTATGCTTGCTTAAGGGGAAAGGTGAGTTGGGGTGCTGCATAAAACCAGAGATTGAAATGAGCACAGATAAAGTTCCTTAAGCCAAATATGGAATAGACAAGAGCTACTCCTTGCTCAACGAAATGGACTCAACACCGCATATTAAACGCCTAAGAATGTACCTGACTAGTAAGTATCTTAAAACCTATGGATTGCTATGTCTCCGAAAGAGAATCAAGCATGTGTACAGGGGCATAAACGCAGCAGTGATAGGATTGGAGAGGTTCGGTGAGCAAATGAAGACCCTTTGAAGTCATATTGCATGGTACCCATTCCACGGGTTTCAACTACCCAGGTTTAAGGTATTCTTCCTTCAGCTAAAACATGCATGTGGAACCTAGAGTATGATCAACCATGTGATCGGGAGACGTGTTCAAATATGTCTCAGTTTTCCTCCCCTGGTACTCGGGTGCAACATTCCAGACGCTTTACTAACACTCTCCCCACTTGGAGAGTCAGCCCTTTAACCTCCTGTTTGGCCCAGTTTGCAATTTCTGCGGAAGATGAACAGGAATAGCGAGAACCAATGAGAGACTAGCTGGAGGTGTCTGGACGGGCAAATTTAACTCTCATTTCCCACCAGGAAGAGGAAATAACCAAAGGCTCAGCGTGCCGTGCCGGAACCAGATTAGGGCCTGAAGCCATCCTGCGGTGTTGCGGCCAGCTCACAAGAAAGCGAGTTGAAGAAAGGAGCTCAGGGGCACTGTAATTCACAAACCTGCAGAGTTATAAATGACAGCTATCGTCCAAAAATAGACTGAAGTAAGGCTGCCAAGAGGACTTGAAAGCGGGGCAGAATTGCAGGAAACCGATTTCAGGAGGTAGACTGGAATTGCATTGAAAGCATAGGAAAAGAGGCAGAACGTCCACAATGATGCACTTGGCCAAAAAGGGCGTATGCGTTTTTTCCTGAATATATTCAGGAAAAAACGCATACGCCCTTTTTGGCCAACCAAGCAAGCTTGCAAAGGAAATCTGCACTACAATGAAGTCTCACTTCCCCCCGGTCAAAAGGGCCATCTGAAAAAAGTGTAAAATCCAGAAAGGCAGGACAGGCCATGGAGACTGGGAGCCTTGTTATGCTGATGGGCGGGATGTAAATTGCCAACAGACACTCGGGAGAAGTGTATGGTGTTTCCTGAAACATCTAAAAAACAAAGCAACAGAGCCTAGGGCACTTCCACTTATGGTCCTATAGCTTAGGGAAATTAAAATCAAAAAGACACAGCCACCCCAAAGTTTGGGACGCCTCTGTTTACAAGAACCTCGTTTACAGTACAAGTTCAACATCGCAGAAAGTGAAAAATGGATAAAGAACTTGTGGTACTTTCGTACAATGCAGTATCACTCAGCAATGAAATCTATGTCATCAGGCCCGTAGCAGCATAATGAGTGGATTCAGGTACGATGATTCTAACTGAAATAAGTCACACAGAAAAAGAAACATCATAAGATATCACTAATACACGGAATGTAAACTTGGCTACACAGGAACTGAATTCCAAAACAGAACAGGGTCTCAAATTTAGAAAACCAACTTATGCTTGCTTAAGGGGAAAGGTGAGTTGGGGTGCTGCATAAAACCAGAGATTGAAATGAGCACAGATAAAGTTCCTTAAGCCAAATATGGAATAGACAAGAGCTACTCCTTGCTCAACGAAATGGACTCAACACCGCATATTAAACGCCTAAGAATGTACCTGACTAGTAAGTATCTTAAAACCTATGGATTGCTATGTCTCCGAAAGAGAATCAAGCATGTGTACAGGGGCATAAACGCAGCAGTGATAGGATTGGAGAGGTTCGGTGAGCAAATGAAGACCCTTTGAAGTCATATTGCATGGTACCCATTCCACGGGTTTCAACTACCCAGGTTTAAGGTATTCTTCCTTCAGCTAAAACATGCATGTGGAACCTAGAGTATGATCAACCATGTGATCGGGAGACGTGTTCAAATATGTCTCAGTTTTCGTACCCTGGTACTCGGGTGCAACATTCCAGACGCTTTACTAACACTCTCCCCACTTGGAGAGTCAGTCCCTTTAACCTCCTGTTTGGCCCAGTTTGCAATTTCTGCGGAAGATGAACAGGAATAGCGAGAACCAATGAGAGACTAGCTGGAGGTGTCTGGACGGGCAAATTTAACTCTCATTTCCCACCAGGAAGAGGAAATAACCAAAGGCTCAGCGTGCCGTGCCGGAACCAGATTAGGGCCTGAAGCCATCCTGCGGTGTTGCGGCCAGCTCACAAGAAAGCGAGTTGAAGAAAGGAGCTCAGGGGCACTGTAATTCACAAACCTGCAGAGTTATAAATGACAGCTATCGTCCAAAAATATACTGAAGTAAGGCTGCCAAGAGGACTTGAAAGCGGGGCAGAATTGCAGGAAACCGATTTCAGGAGGTAGACTGGAATTGCATTGAAAGCATAGGAAAAGAGGCAGAACGTCCACAATGATGCACTTGGCCAAAAAGGGCGTATGCGTTTTTTCCTGAATATATTCAGGAAAAAACGCATACGCCCTTTTTGGCCAACCAAGCAAGCTTGCAAAGGAAATCTGCACTACAATGAAGTCTCACTTCCCCCCGGTCAAAAGGGCCATCTGAAAAAAGTGTAAAATCCAGAAAGGCAGGACAGGCCATGGAGAACTGGGAGCCTTGTTATGCTGATGGGCGGGATGTAAATTGCCAACAGACACTCGGGAGAAGTGTATGGTGTTTCCTGAAACATCTAAAAAACAAAGCAACAGAGCCTAGGGCACTTCCACTTATGGTCCTATAGCTTAGGGAAATTAAAATCAAAAAGACACAGCCACCCCAAAGTTTGGGACGCCTCTGTTTACAAGAACCTCGTTTACAGTACAAGTTCAACTGTCGCAGAAAGTGAAAAATGGATAAAGAACTTGTGGTACTTACGTACAATGCAGTATCACTCAGCAATGAAATCTATGTCATCAGGCCCGTAGCAGCATAATGAGTGGATTCAGGTACGATGATTCTAACTGAAATAAGTCACACAGAAAAAGAAACATCATAAGATATCAGTAATACACGGAATGTAAACTTGGCTACACAGGAACTGAATTCCAAAACAGAACAGGGTCTCAAATTTAGAAAACCAACTTATGCTTGCTTAAGGGGAAAGGTGAGTTGGGGTGCTGCATAAAACCAGAGATTGAAATGAGCACAGATAAAGTTCCTTAAGCCAAATATGGAATAGACAAGAGCTACTCCTTGCTCAACGAAATGGACTCAACACCCCATATTAAACGCCTAAGAATGTACCTGACTAGTAAGTATCTTAAAACCTATGGATTGCTATGTCTCCGAAAGAGAATCAAGCGTGTGTACAGGGGCATAAACGCAGCAGTGATAGGATTGGAGAGGTTCGGTGAGCAAATGAAGACCCTTTGAAGTCATATTGCATGGTACCCATTCCACGGGTCTCAACTCTCCAGGTTTAAGGTATTCTTCCTTCAGCTAAAACATGCATGTGGAACCCAGAGTATGATCAACCAGTGTGAATCGGGAGACGTGTTCAAATATGTCTCAGTTTTCCTCCCCTGGTACTCGGGTGCAACATTCCAGACGCTTTACTAACACTCTCCCCACTTGGAGAGTCAGCGCCTTTAACCTCCTGTTTGGCCCAGTTTGCAATTTCTGCGGAAGATGAACAGGAATAGGGAGAACCAATGAGAGACTAGCTGGAGGTGTCTGGACGGGCAAATTTAACTCTCATTTCCCACCAGGAAGAGGAAATAACCAAAGGCTCAGCGTGCCGTGCCGGAACCAGATTAGGGCCTGAAGCCATCCTGCGGTGTTGCGGCCAGCTCACAAGAAAGCGAGTTGAAGAAAGGAGCTCAGGGGCACTGTAATTCACAAACCTGCAGAGTTATAAATGACAGCTATCGTCCAAAAATATACTGAAGTAAGGCTGCCAAGAGGACTTGAAAGCGGGGCAGAATTGCAGGAAACCGATTTCAGGAGGTAGACTGGAATTGCATTGAAAGCATAGGAAAAGAGGCAGAACGTCCACAATGATGCACTTGGCCAAAAAGGGCGTATGCGTTTTTTCCTGAATATATTCAGGAAAAAACGCATACGCCCTTTTTGGCCAACCAAGCAAGCTTGCAAAGGAAATCTGCACTACAATGAAGTCTCACTTCCCCCCGGTCAAAAGGGCCATCTGAAAAAAGTGTAAAATCCAGAAAGGCAGGACAGGCCATGGAGAACTGGGAGCCTTGTTATGCTGATGGGCGGGATGTAAATTGCCAACAGACACTCGGGAGAAGTGTATGGTGTTTCCTGAAACATCTAAAAAACAAAGCAACAGAGCCTAGGGCACTTCCACTTATGGTCCTATAGCTTAGGGAAATTAAAATCAAAAAGACACAGCCACCCCAAAGTTTGGGACGCCTCTGTTTACAAGAACCTCGTTTACCGTACAAGTTCAATATCACAGAAAGTGAAAAATGGATAAAGAACTTGTGGTACTTACTTACAAAGCAATATCACTCAGCAATGAAATCTATGTCATCAGGCCCTTAGCAGCATAATGAGTGGATTCAGGTACGATGATTCTAACTGAAATAAGTCACACAGAAAAAGAAACATCATAAGATATCACTAATACACGGAATGTAAACTTGGCTACACAGGAACTGAATTCCAAAACAGAACAGGGTCTCAAATTTAGAAAACCAACTTATGCTTGCTTAAGGGTAAAGGTGAGTTGGGGTGCTGCATAAAACCAGAGATTGAAATGAGCACAGATAAAGTTCCTTAAGCCAAATATGGAATAGACAAGAGCTACTCCTTGCTCAACGAAATGGACTCAACACCGCATATTAAACGCCTAAGAATGTACCTGACTAGTAAGTATCTTAAAACCTATGGATTGCTATGTCTCCGAAAGAGAATCAAGCATGTGTACAGGGGCATAAACGCAGCAGTGATAGGATTGGAGAGGTTCGGTGAGCAAATGAAGACCCTTTGAAGTCATATTGCATGGTACCCATTCCACGGGTTTCAACTACCCAGGTTTAAGGTATTCTTCCTTCAGCTAAAACATGCATGTGGAACCTAGAGTATGATCAACCATGTGATCGGGAGACGTGTTCAAATATGTCTCAGTTTTCGTACCCTGGTACTCGGGTGCAACATTCCAGACGCTTTACTAACACTCTCCCCACTTGGAGAGTCAGTCCCTTTAACCTCCTGTTTGGCCCAGTTTGCAATTTCTGCGGAAGATGAACAGGAATAGCGAGAACCAATGAGAGACTAGCTGGAGGTGTCTGGACGGGCAAATTTAACTCTCATTTCCCACCAGGAAGAGGAATTAACCAAAGGCTCAGCGTGCCGTGCCGGAACCAGATTAGGGCCTGAAGCCATCCTGCGGTGTTGCGGCCAGCTCACAAGAAAGCGAGTTGAAGAAAGGAGCTCAGGGGCACTGTAATTCACAAACCTGCAGAGTTATAAATGACAGCTATCGTCCAAAAATATACTGAAGTAAGGCTGCCAAGAGGACTTGAAAGCGGGGCAGAATTGCAGGAAACCGATTTCAGGAGGTAGACTGGAATTGCATTGAAAGCATAGGAAAAGAGGCAGAACGTCCACAATGATGCACTTGGCCAAAAAGGGCGTATGCGTTTTTTCCTGAATATATTCAGGAAAAAACGCATACGCCCTTTTTGGCCAACCAAGCAAGCTTGCAAAGGAAATCTGCACTACAATGAAGTCTCACTTCCCCCCGGTCAAAAGGGCCATCTGAAAAAAGTGTAAAATCCAGAAAGGCAGGACAGGCCATGGAGAACTGGGAGCCTTGTTATGCTGATGGGCGGGATGTAAATTGCCAACAGACACTCGGGAGAAGTGTATGGTGTTTCCTGAAACATCTAAAAAACAAAGCAACAGAGCCTAGGGCACTTCCACTTATGGTCCTATAGCTTAGGGAAATTAAAATCAAAAAGACACAGCCACCCCAAAGTTTGGGACGCCTCTGTTTACAAGAACCTCGTTTACAGTACAAGTTCAATATCACAGAAAGTGAAAAATGGATAAAGAACTTGTGGTACTTACGTACAATGCAGTATCACTCAGCAATGAAATCTATGTCATCAGGCCCGTAGCAGCATAATGAGTGGATTCAGGTACGATGATTCTAACTGAAATAAGTCACACAGAAAAAGAAACATCATAAGATATCACTAATACACGGAATGTAAACTTGGCTACACAGGAACTGAATTCCAAAACAGAACAGGGTCTCAAATTTAGAAAACCAACTTATGCTTGCTTAAGGGGAAAGGTGAGTTGGGGTGCTGCATAAAACCAGAGATTGAAATGAGCACAGATAAAGTTCCTTAAGCCAAATATGGAATAGACAAGAGCTACTCCTTGCTCAACGAAATGGACTCAACACCCCATATTAAACGCCTAAGAATGTACCTGACTAGTAAGTATCTTAAAACCTATGGATTGCTATGTCTCCAAAAGAGAATCAAGCGTGTGTACAGGGGCATAAACGCAGCAGTGATAGGATTGGAGAGGTTCGGTGAGCAAATGAAGACCCTTTGAAGTCATATTGCATGGTACCCATTACACGGGTCTCAACTCTCCAGGTTTAAGGTATTCTTCCTTCAGCTAAAACATGCATGTGGAACCCAGAGTATGATCAACCGTGTGAATGGGGAGACGTGTTCAAATATGTCTCAGTTTTCCTCCCCTGGTACTCGGGTGCAACATTCCAGACGCTTTACTAACACTCTCCCCACTTGGAGAGTCAGCGCCTTTAACCTCCTGTTTGGCCCAGTTTGCAATTTCTGCGGAAGATGAACAGGAATAGGGAGAACCAATGAGAGACTAGCTGGAGGTGTCTGGACGGGCAAATTTAACTCTCATTTCCCACCAGGAAGAGGAAATAACCAAAGGCTCAGCGTGCCGTGCCGGAACCAGATTAGGGCCTGAAGCCATCCTGCGGTGTTGCGGCCAGCTCACAAGAAAGCGAGTTGAAGAAAGGAGCTCAGGGGCACTGTAATTCACAAACCTGCAGAGTTATAAATGACAGCTATCGTCCAAAAATATACTGAAGTAAGGCTGCCAAGAGGACTTGAAAGCGGGGCAGAATTGCAGGAAACCGATTTCAGGAGGTAGACTGGAATTGCATTGAAAGCATAGGAAAAGAGGCAGAACGTCCACAATGATGCACTTGGCCAAAAAGGGCGTATGCGTTTTTTCCTGAATATATTCAGGAAAAAACGCATACGCCCTTTTTGGCCAACCAAGCAAGCTTGCAAAGGAAATCTGCACTACAATGAAGTCTCACTTCCCCCCGGTCAAAAGGGCCATCTGAAAAAAGTGTAAAATCCAGAAAGGCAGGACAGGCCATGGAGAACTGGGAGCCTTGTTATGCTGATGGGCGGGATGTAAATTGCCAACAGACACTCGGGAGAAGTGTATGGTGTTTCCTGAAACATCTAAAAAACAAAGCAACAGAGCCTAGGGCACTTCCACTTATGGTCCTATAGCTTAGGGAAATTAAAATCAAAAAGACACAGCCACCCCAAAGTTTGGGACGCCTCTGTTTACAAGAACCTCGTTTACCGTACAAGTTCAATATCACAGAAAGTGAAAAATGGATAAAGAACTTGTGGTACTTACTTACAAAGCAGTATCACTCAGCAATGAAATCTATGTCATCAGGCCCTTAGCAGCATAATGAGTGGATTCAGGTACGATGATTCTAACTGAAATAAGTCACACAGAAAAAGAAACATCATAAGATATCACTAATACACGGAATGTAAACTTGGCTACACAGGAACTGAATTACAAAACAGAACAGGGTCTCAAATTTAGAAAACCAACTTATGCTTGCTTAAGGGGAAAGGTGAGTTGGGGTGCTGCATAAAACCAGAGATTGAAATGAGCACAGATAAAGTTCCTTAAGCCAAATATGGAATAGACAAGAGCTACTCCTTGCTCAACGAAATGGACTCAACACCGCATATTAAACGCCTAAGAATGTACCTGACTAGTAAGTATCTTAAAACCTATGGATTGCTATGTCTCCGAAAGAGAATCAAGAGTGTGTACAGGGGCATAAACGCAGCAGTGATAGGATTGGAGAGGTTCGGTGAGCAAATGAAGACCCTTTGAAGTCATATTGCATGGTACCCATTCCACGGGTCTCAACTCTCCAGGTTTAAGGTATTCTTCCTTCAGCTAAAACATGCATGTGGAACCCAGAGTATGATCAACCGTGTGATCGGGAGACGTGTTCAAATATGTCTCAGTTTTCGTACCCTGGTACTCGGGTGCAACATTCCAGACGCTTTACTAACACTCTCCCGACTTGGAGAGTCAGCGCCTTTAACCTCCTGTTTGGCCCAGTTTGCAATTTCTGCGGAAGATGAACAGGAATAGGGAGAACCAATGAGAGACTAGCTGGAGGTGTCTGGACGGGCAAATTTAACTCTCATTTCCCACCAGGAAGAGGAATTAACCAAAGGCTCAGCGTGCCGTGCCGGAACCAGATTAGGGCCTGAAGCCATCCTGCGGTGTTGCGGCCAGCTCACAAGAAAGCGAGTTGAAGAAAGGAGCTCAGGGGCACTGTAATTCACAAACCTGCAGAGTTATAAATGACAGCTATCGTCCAAAAATATACTGAAGTAAGGCTGCCAAGAGGACTTGAAAGCGGGGCAGAATTGCAGGAAACCGATTTCAGGAGGTAGACTGGAATTGCATTGAAAGCATAGGAAAAGAGGCAGAACGTCCACAATGATGCACTTGGCCAAAAAGGGCGTATGCGTTTTTTCCTGAATATATTCAGGAAAAAACGCATACGCCCTTTTTGGCCAACCAAGCAAGCTTGCAAAGGAAATCTGCACTACAATGAAGTCTCACTTCCCCCCGGTCAAAAGGGCCATCTGAAAAAAGTGTAAAATCCAGAAAGGCAGGACAGGCCATGGAGAACTGGGAGCCTTGTTATGCTGATGGGCGGGATGTAAATTGCCAACAGACACTCGGGAGAAGTGTATGGTGTTTCCTGAAACATCTAAAAAACAAAGCAACAGAGCCTAGGGCACTTCCACTTATGGTCCTATAGCTTAGGGAAATTAAAATCAAAAAGACACAGCCACCCCAAAGTTTGGGACGCCTCTGTTTACAAGAACCTCGTTTACCGTACAAGTTCAATATCACAGAAAGTGAAAAATGGATAAAGAACTTGTGGTACTTACTTACAAAGCAGTATCACTCAGCAATGAAATCTATGTCATCAGGCCCTTAGCAGCATAATGAGTGGATTCAGGTACGATGATTCTAACTGAAATAAGTCACACAGAAAAAGAAACATCATAAGATATCACTAATACACGGAATGTAAACTTGGCTACACAGGAACTGAATTACAAAACAGAACAGGGTCTCAAATTTAGAAAACCAACTTATGCTTGCTTAAGGGGAAAGGTGAGTTGGGGTGCTGCATAAAACCAGAGATTGAAATGAGCACAGATAAAGTTCCTTAAGCCAAATATGGAATAGACAAGAGCTACTCCTTGCTCAACGAAATGGACTCAACACCCCATATTAAACGCCTAAGAATGTACCTGACTAGTAAGTATCTTAAAACCTATGGATTGCTATGTCTCCGAAAGAGAATCAAGCGTGTGTACAGGGGCATAAACGCAGCAGTGATAGGATTGGAGAGGTTCGGTGAGCAAATGAAGACCCTTTGAAGTCATATTGCATGGTACCCATTCCACGGGTCTCAACTCTCCAGGTTTAAGGTATTCTTCCTTCAGCTAAAACATGCATGTGGAACCCAGAGTATGATCAACCGTGTGATCGGGAGACGTGTTCAAATATGTCTCAGTTTCGGTCCCGTGGTACTCGGGTGCAACATTCCAGACGCTTTACTAACACTCTCCCGACTTGGAGAGTCAGTGCCTTTAACCTCCTGTTTGGCCCAGTTTGCAATTTCTGCGGAAGATGAACAGGAATAGGGAGAACCAATGAGAGACTAGCTGGAGGTGTCTGGACGGGCAAATTTAACTCTCATTTCCCACCAGGAAGAGGAATTAACCAAAGGCTCAGCGTGCCGTGCCGGAACCAGATTAGGGCCTGAAGCCATCCTGCGGTGTTGCGGCCAGCTCACAAGAAAGCGAGTTGAAGAAAGGAGCTCAGGGGCACTGTAATTCACAAACCTGCAGAGTTATAAATGACAGCTATCGTCCAAAAATATACTGAAGTAAGGCTGCCAAGAGGACTTGAAAGCGGGGCAGAATTGCAGGAAACCGATTTCAGGAGGTAGACTGGAATTGCATTGAAAGCATAGGAAAAGAGGCAGAACGTCCACAATGATGCACTTGGCCAAAAAGGGCGTATGCGTTTTTTCCTGAATATATTCAGGAAAAAACGCATACGCCCTTTTTGGCCAACCAAGCAAACTTGCAAAGGAAATCTGCACTACAATGAAGTCTCACTTCCCCCCGGTCAAAAGGGCCATCTGAAAAAAGTGTAAAATCCAGAAAGGCAGGACAGGCCATGGAGAACTGGGAGCCTTGTTATGCTGATGGGCGGGATGTAAATTGCCAACAGACACTCGGGAGAAGTGTATGGTGTTTCCTGAAACATCTAAAAAACAAAGCAACAGAGCCTAGGGCACTTCCACTTATGGTCCTATAGCTTAGGGAAATTAAAATCAAAAAGACACAGCCACCCCAAAGTTTGGAACTGCCTCTGTTTACAAGAACCTCGTTTACAGTACAAGTTCAACATCGCAGAAAGTGAAAAATGGATAAAGAACTTGTGGTACTTACGTACAATGCAGTATCACTCAGCAATGAAATCTATGTCATCAGGCCCGTAGCAGCATAATGAGTGGATTCAGGTACGATGATTCTAACTGAAATAAGTCACACAGAAAAAGAAACATCATAAGATATCACTAATACACGGAATGTAAACTTGGCTACACAGGAACTGAATTCCAAAACAGAACAGGGTCTCAAATTTAGAAAACCAACTTATGCTTGCTTAAGGGGAAAGGTGAGTTGGGGTGCTGCATAAAACCAGAGATTGAAATGAGCACAGATAAAGTTCCTTAAGCCAAATATGGAATAGACAAGAGCTACTCCTTGCTCAACGAAATGGACTCAACACCCCATATTAAACGCCTAAGAATGTACCTGACTAGTAAGTATCTTAAAACCTATGGATTGCTATGTCTCCAAAAGAGAATCAAGCGTGTGTACAGGGGCATAAACGCAGCAGTGATAGGATTGGAGAGGTTCGGTGAGCAAATGAAGACCCTTTGAAGTCATATTGCATGGTACCCATTACACGGGTCTCAACTCTCCAGGTTTAAGGTATTCTTCCTTCAGCTAAAACATGCATGTGGAACCCAGAGTATGATCAACCGTGTGAACGGGAGACGTGTTCAAATATAGTCTCAGTTTTCCTCCCCTGGTACTCGGGTGCAACATTCCAGATGCTTTACTAACACTCTCCCCACTTGGAGAGTCAGCGCCTTTAACCTCCTGTTTGGCCCAGTTTGCAATTTCTGCAGGAAGATGAACAGGAATAGGGAGAACCAATGAGAGACTAGCTGGAGGTGTCTGGACGGGCAAATTTAACTCTCATTTCCCACCAGGAAGAGGAAATAACCAAAGGCTCAGCATGCCGTGCCGGAACCAGATTAGGGCCTGAAGCCATCCTGCGGTGTTGCGGCCAGCTCACAAGAAAGCGAGTTGAAGAAAGGAGCTCAGGGGCACTGTAATTCACAAACCTGCAGAGTTATAAATGACAGCTATCGTCCAAAAATATACTGAAGTAAGGCTGCCAAGAGGACTTGAAAGCGGGGCAGAATTGCAGGAAACCGATTTCAGGAGGTAGACTGGAATTGCATTGAAAGCATAGGAAAAGAGGCAGAACGTCCACAATGATGCACTTGGCCAAAAAGGGCGTATGCGTTTTTTCCTGAATATATTCAGGAAAAAACGCATACGCCCTTTTTGGCCAACCAAGCAAGCTTGCAAAGGAAATCTGCACTACAATGAAGTCTCACTTCCCCCCGGTCAAAAGGGCCATCTGAAAAAAGTGTAAAATCCAGAAAGGCAGGACAGGCCATGGAGAACTGGGAGCCTTGTTATGCTGATGGGCGGGATGTAAATTGCCAACAGACACTCGGGAGAAGTGTATGGTGTTTCCTGAAACATCTAAAAAACAAAGCAACAGAGCCTAGGGCACTTCCACTTATGGTCCTATAGCTTAGGGAAATTAAAATCAAAAAGACACAGCCACCCCAAAGTTTGGAAGGCTCTGTTTACAAGAACCTCGTTTACAGTACAAGTTCAACATCGCAGAAAGTGAAAAATGGATAAAGAACTTGTGGTACTTACGTACAATGCAGTATCACTCAGCAATGAAATCTATGTCATCAGGCCCATAGCAGCATAATGAGTGGATTCAGGTACGATGATTCTAACTGAAATAAGTCACACAGAAAAAGAAACATCATAAGATTATCACTAATACACGGAATGTAAACTTGGCTACACAGGAACTGAATTCCAAAACAGAACAGGGTCTCAAATTTAGAAAACCAACTTATGCTTGCTTAAGGGTAAAGGTGAGTTGGGGTGCTGCATAAAACCAGAGATTGAAATGAGCACAGATAAAGTTCCTTAAGCCAAATATGGAATAGACAAGAGCTACTCCTTGCTCAACGAAATGGACTCAACACCGCATATTAAACGCCTAAGAATGTACCTGACTAGTAAGTATCTTAAAACCTATGGATTGCTATGTCTCCGAAAGAGAATCAAGCATGTGTACAGGGGCATAAACGCAGCAGTGATAGGATTGGAGAGGTTCGGTGAGCAAATGAAGACCCTTTGAAGTCATATTGCATGGTACCCATTCCACGGGTTTCAACTACCCAGGTTTAAGGTATTCTTCCTTCAGCTAAAACATGCATGTGGAACCTAGAGTATGATCAACCATGTGATCGGGAGACGTGTTCAAATATGTCTCAGTTTTCGTACCCTGGTACTCGGGTGCAACATTCCAGACGCTTTACTAACACTCTCCCCACTTGGAGAGTCAGTCCCTTTAACCTCCTGTTTGGCCCAGTTTGCAATTTCTGCGGAAGATGAACAGGAATAGCGAGAACCAATGAGAGACTAGCTGGAGGTGTCTGGACGGGCAAATTTAACTCTCATTTCCCACCAGGAAGAGGAATTAACCAAAGGCTCAGCGTGCCGTGCCGGAACCAGATTAGGGCCTGAAGCCATCCTGCGGTGTTGCGGCCAGCTCACAAGAAAGCGAGTTGAAGAAAGGAGCTCAGGGGCACTGTAATTCACAAACCTGCAGAGTTATAAATGACAGCTATCGTCCAAAAATATACTGAAGTAAGGCTTGCCAAGAGGACTTGAAAGCAGGGCAGAATTGCAGGAAACCGATTTCAGGAGGTAGACTGGAATTGCATTGAAAGCATAGGAAAAGAGGCAGAACGTCCACAATGATGCACTTGGCCAAAAAGGGCGTATGCGTTTTTTCCTGAATATATTCAGGAAAAAACGCATACGCCCTTTTTGGCCAACCAAGCAAGCTTGCAAAGGAAATCTGCACTACAATGAAGTCTCACTTCCCCCCGGTCAAAAGGGCCATCTGAAAAAAGTGTAAAATCCAGAAAGGCAGGACAGGCCATGGAGAACTGGGAGCCTTGTTATGCTGATGGGCGGGATGTAAATTGCCAACAGACACTCGGGAGAAGTGTATGGTGTTTCCTGAAACATCTAAAAAACAAAGCAACAGAGCCTAGGGCACTTCCACTTATGGTCCTATAGCTTAGGGAAATTAAAATCAAAAAGACACAGCCACCCCAAAGTTTGGGACGGCTTTGTTTACAAGAACCTCGTTTACGGTACAAGTTCAATATCACAGAAAGTGAAAAATGGATAAAGAAGTTGTGGTACTTACGTACAATGCAATATCACTCAGCAATGAAATCTATGTCATCAGGCCCGTAGCAGCATAATGAGTGGATTCAGGTATGATGATTCTAACTGAAATAAGTCACACAGAAAAAGAAACATCATAAGATATCACTAATACACGGAATGTAAACTTGGCTACACAGGAACTGAATTACAAAACAGAACAGGGTCTCAAATTTAGAAAACCAACTTATGCTTGCTTAAGGGGAAAGGTGAGTTGGGGTACTGCAT
>NC_047039.1:366262-458216 GCF_011762595.2 Tursiops truncatus | reverse complement strand
AAAGCGGGGCAAGAATTGCAGAAAACCGATTTCAGGAGGTAGACTGGAATTGCATTGAAAGCATAGGAAAAGAGGCAGAACGTCCACAATGATGCACTTGGCCAAAAAGGGCGTATGCGTTTTTTCCTGAATATATTCAGGAAAAAACGCATACGCCCTTTTTGGCCAAGTGCATCATTGCAAAGGAAATCTGCACTACAATGAAGTCTCACTTCCCCCCGGTCAAAAGGGCCATCTGAAAAAAGTGTAAAATCCAGAAAGGCAGGACAGGCCATGGAGAACTGGGAGCCTTGTTATGCTGATGGGCGGGATGTAAATTGCCAACAGACACTCGGGAGAAGTGTATGGTGTTTCCTGAAACATCTAAAAAACAAAGCAACAGAGCCTAGGGCACTTCCACTTATGGTCCTATAGCTTAGGGAAATTAAAATCAAAAAGACACAGCCACCCCAAAGTTTGGGAACGGCCTCTGTTTACAAGAACCTCGTTTACAGTACAAGTTCAACATCGCAGAAAGTGAAAAATGGATAAAGAAGTTGTGGTATTTACTTACAAAGCAATATCACTCAGCAATGAAATCTATGTCATCAGGCCCTTAGCAGCACAATGAGTGGATTCAGGTATGATGATTCTAACTGAAATAAGTCACACAGAAAAAGAAACATCATAAGATATCAGTAATACACGGAATGTAAACTTGGCTACACAGGAACTGAATTACAGAACAGAACAGGGTCTCAAATTTAGAAAACCAACTTATGCTTGCTTAAGGGGAAAGGTGAGTTGGGGTGCTGCATAAAACCAGAGATTGAAATGAGCACAGATAAAGTTCCTTAAGCCAAATATGGAATAGACAAGAGCTACTCCTTGCTCAACGAAATGGACTCAACACCGCATATTAAACGCCTAAGAATGTACCTGACTAGTAAGTATCTTAAAACCTATGGATTGCTATGTCTCCGAAAGAGAATCAAGCATGTGTACAGGGGCATAAACGCAGCAGTGATAGGATTGGAGAGGTTCGGTGAGCAAATGAAGACCCTTTGAAGTCATATTGCATGGTACCCATTCCACGGGTTTCAACTACCCAGGTTTAAGGTATTCTTCCTTCAGCTAAAACATGCATGTGGAACCCAGAGTATGATCAACCATGTGATCGGGAGACGTGTTCAAATATGTCTCAGTTTTCGTACCCTGGTACTCGGGTGCAACATTCCAGACGCTTTACTAACACTCTCCCCACTTGGAGAGTCAGTCCCTTTAACCTCCTGTTTGGCCCAGTTTGCAATTTCTGCGGAAGATGAACAGGAATAGCGAGAACCAATGAGAGACTAGCTGGAGGTGTCTGGACGGGCAAATTTAACTCTCATTTCCCACCAGGAAGAGGAATTAACCAAAGGCTCAGCGTGCCGTGCCGGAACCAGATTAGGGCCTGAAGCCATCCTGCGGTGTTGCGGCCAGCTCACAAGAAAGCGAGTTGAAGAAAGGAGCTCAGGGGCACTGTAATTCACAAACCTGCAGAGTTATAAATGACAGCTATCGTCCAAAAATAGACTGAAGTAAGGCTGCCAAGAGGACTTGAAAGCGGGGCAGAATTGCAGGAAACCGATTTCAGGAGGTAGACTGGAATTGCATTGAAAGCATAGGAAAAGAGGCAGAACGTCCACAATGATGCACTTGGCCAAAAAGGGCGTATGCGTTTTTTCCTGAATATATTCAGGAAAAAACGCATACGCCCTTTTTGGCCAACCAAGCAAGCTTGCAAAGGAAATCTGCACTACAATGAAGTCTCACTTCCCCCCGGTCAAAAGGGCCATCTGAAAAAAGTGTAAAATCCAGAAAGGCAGGACAGGCCATGGAGAACTGGGAGCCTTGTTATGCTGATGGGCGGGATGTAAATTGCCAACAGACACTCGGGAGAAGTGTATGGTGTTTCCTGAAACATCTAAAAAACAAAGCAACAGAGCCTAGGGCACTTCCACTTATGGTCCTATAGCTTAGGGAAATTAAAATCAAAAAGACACAGCCACCCCAAAGTTTGGGACGCCTCTGTTTACAAGAACCTCGTTTACAGTACAAGTTCAATATCACAGAAAGTGAAAAATGGATAAAGAACTTGTGGTACTTACGTACAATGAAGTATCACTCAGCAATGAAATCTATGTCATCAGGCCCGTAGCAGCATAATGAGTGGATTCAGGTATGATGATTCTAACTGAAATAAGTCACACAGAAAAAGAAACATCATAAGATATCAGTAATACACGGAATGTAAACTTGGCTACACAGGAACTGAATTCCAAAACAGAACAGGGTCTCAAATTTAGAAAACCAACTTATGCTTGCTTAAGGGGAAAGGTGAGTTGGGGTGCTGCATAAAACCAGAGATTGAAATGAGCACAGATAAAGTTCCTTAAGCCAAATATGGAATAGACAAGAGCTACTCCTTGCTCAACGAAATGGACTCAACACCCATATTAAACGCCTAAGAATGTACCTGACTAGTAAGTATCTTAAAACCTATGGATTGCTATGTCTCCAAAAGAGAATCAAGCGTGTGTACAGGGGCATAAACGCAGCAGTGATAGGATTGGAGAGGTTCGGTGAGCAAATGAAGACCCTTTGAAGTCATATTGCATGGTACCCATTCCACGGGTCTCAACTCTCCAGGTTTAAGGTATTCTTCCTTCAGCTAAAACATGCATGTGGAACCCAGAGTATGATCAACCATGTGTACGGGAGACGTGTTCAAATATGTCTCAGTTTTCCTCCCCTGGTACTCGGGTGCAACATTCCAGACGCTTTACTAACACTCTCCCCACTTGGAGAGTCAGCGCCTTTAACCTCCTGTTTGGCCCAGTTTGCAATTTCTGCGGAAGATGAACAGGAATAGCGAGAACCAATGAGAGACTAGCTGGAGGTGTCTGGACGGGCAAATTTAACTCTCATTTCCCACCAGGAAGAGGAATAACCAAAGGCTCAGCGTGCCGTGCCGGAACCAGATTAGGGCCTGAAGCCATCCTGCGGTGTTGCGGCCAGCTCAAAAGAAAGCGAGTTGAAGAAAGGAGCTCAGGGGCACTGTAATTCACAAACCTGCAGAGTTATAAATGACAGCTATCGTCCAAAAATATACTGAAGTAAGGCTGCCAAGAGGACTTGAAAGCGGGGCAGAATTGCAGGAAACCGATTTCAGGAGGTAGACTGGAATTGCATTGAAAGCATAGGAAAAGAGGCAGAACGTCCACAATGATGCACTTGGCCAAAAAGGGCGTATGCGTTTTTTCCTGAATATATTCAGGAAAAAACGCATACGCCCTTTTTGGCCAACCAAGCAAGCTTGCAAAGGAAATCTGCACTACAATGAAGTCTCACTTCCCCCCGGTCAAAAGGGCCATCTGAAAAAAGTGTAAAATCCAGAAAGGCAGGACAGGCCATGGAGAACTGGGAGCCTTGTTATGCTGATGGGCGGGATGTAAATTGCCAACAACCACTCGGGAGAAGTGTATGGTGTTTCCTGAAACATCTAAAAAACAAAGCAACAGAGCCTAGGGCACTTCCACTTATGGTCCTATAGCTTAGGGAAATTAAAATCAAAAAGACACAGCCACCCCAAAGTTTGGGACGCCTCTGTTTACAAGAACCTCGTTTACAGTACAAGTTCAACATCGCAGAAAGTGAAAAATGGATAAAGAAGTTGTGGTATTTACTTACAAAGCAATATCACTCAGCAATGAAATCTATGTCATCAGGCCCGTAGCAGCATAATGAGTGGATTCAGGTACGATGATTCTAACTGAAATAAGTCACACAGAAAAAGAAACATCATAAGATATCAGTAATACACGGAATGTAAACTTGGCTACACAGGAACTGAATTACAGAACAGAACAGGGTCTCAAATTTAGAAAACCAACTTATGCTTGCTTAAGGGGAAAGGTGAGTTGGGGTGCTGCATAAAACCAGAGATTGAAATGAGCACAGATAAAGTTCCTTAAGCCAAATATGGAATAGACAAGAGCTACTCCTTGCTCAACGAAATGGACTCAACACCGCATATTAAACGCCTAAGAATGTACCTGACTAGTAAGTATCTTAAAACCTATGGATTGCTATGTCTCCGAAAGAGAATCAAGCATGTGTACAGGGGCATAAACGCAGCAGTGATAGGATTGGAGAGGTTCGGTGAGCAAATGAAGACCCTTTGAAGTCATATTGCATGGTACCCATTACACGGGTCTCAACTCTCCAGGTTTAAGGTATTCTTCCTTCAGCTAAAACATGCATGTGGAACCCAGAGTATGATCAACCATGTGAAGGGGAGACGTGTTCAAATATGTCTCAGTTTTCCTCCCCTGGTACTCGGGTGCAACATTCCAGACGCTTTACTAACACTCTCCCCACTTGGAGAGTCAGCGCCTTTAACCTCCTGTTTGGCCCAGTTTGCAATTTCTGCGGAAGATGAACAGGAATAGCGAGAACCAATGAGAGGCTAGCTGGAGGTGTCTGGACGGGCAAATTTAACTCTCATTTCCCACCAGGAAGAGGAATTAACCAAAGGCTCAGCGTGCCGTGCCGGAACCAGATTAGGGCCTGAAGCCATCCTGCGGTGTTGCGGCCAGCTCACAAGAAAGCGAGTTGAAGAAAGGAGCTCAGGGGCACTGTAATTCACAAACCTGCAGAGTTATAAATGACAGCTATCGTCCAAAAATAGACTGAAGTAAGGCTGCCAAGAGGACTTGAAAGCGGGGCAGAATTGCAGGAAACCGATTTCAGGAGGTAGACTGGAATTGCATTGAAAGCATAGGAAAAGAGGCAGAACGTCCACAATGATGCACTTGGCCAAAAAGGGCGTATGCGTTTTTTTCCTGAATATATTCAGGAAAAAACGCATACGCCCTTTTTGGCCAACCAAGCAAGCTTGCAAAGGAAATCTGCACTACAATGAAGTCTCACTTCCCCCCGGTCAAAAGGGCCATCTGAAAAAAGTGTAAAATCCAGAAAGGCAGGACAGGCCATGGAGAACTGGGAGCCTTGTTATGCTGATGGGCGGGATGTAAATTGCCAACAGACACTCGGGAGAAGTGTATGGTGTTTCCTGAAACATCTAAAAAACAAAGCAACAGAGCCTAGGGCACTTCCACTTATGGTCCTATAGCTTAGGGAAATTAAAATCAAAAAGACACAGCCACCCCAAAGTTTGGGACGCCTCTGTTTACAAGAACCTCGTTTACAGTACAAGTTCAACATCGCAGAAAGTGAAAAATGGATAAAGAAGTTGTGGTATTTACTTACAAAGCAATATCACTCAGCAATGAAATCTATGTCATCAGGCCCTTAGCAGCACAATGAGTGGATTCAGGTATGATGATTCTAACTGAAATAAGTCACACAGAAAAAGAAACATCATAAGATATCAGTAATACACGGAATGTAAACTTGGCTACACAGGAACTGAATTACAGAACAGAACAGGGTCTCAAATTTAGAAAACCAACTTATGCTTGCTTAAGGGGAAAGGTGAGTTGGGGTGCTGCATAAAACCAGAGATTGAAATGAGCACAGATAAAGTTCCTTAAGCCAAATATGGAATAGACAAGAGCTACTCCTTGCTCAACGAAATGGACTCAACACCGCATATTAAACGCCTAAGAATGTACCTGACTAGTAAGTATCTTAAAACCTATGGATTGCTATGTCTCCGAAAGAGAATCAAGCATGTGTACAGGGGCATAAACGCAGCAGTGATAGGATTGGAGAGGTTCGGTGAGCAAATGAAGACCCTTTGAAGTCATATTGCATGGTACCCATTCCACGGGTTTCAACTACCCAGGTTTAAGGTATTCTTCCTTCAGCTAAAACATGCATGTGGAACCTAGAGTATGATCAACCATGTGATCGGGAGACGTGTTCAAATATGTCTCAGTTTTCCTACCCTGGTACTCGGGTGCAACATTCCAGACGCTTTACTAACACTCTCCCCACTTGGAGAGTCAGTCCCTTTAACCTCCTGTTTGGCCCAGTTTGCAATTTCTGCGGAAGATGAACAGGAATAGCGAGAACCAATGAGAGACTAGCTGGAGGTGTCTGGACGGGCAAATTTAACTCTCATTTCCCACCAGGAAGAGGAAATTAACCAAAGGCTCAGCGTGCCGTGCCGGAACCAGATTAGGGCCTGAAGCCATCCTGCGGTGTTGCGGCCAGCTCACAAGAAAGCGAGTTGAAGAAAGGAGCTCAGGGGCACTGTAATTCACAAACCTGCAGAGTTATAAATGACAGCTATCGTCCAAAAATAGACTGAAGTAAGGCTGCCAAGAGGACTTGAAAGCGGGGCAGAATTGCAGGAAACCGATTTCAGGAGGTAGACTGGAATTGCATTGAAAGCATAGGAAAAGAGGCAGAACGTCCACAATGATGCACTTGGCCAAAAAGGGCGTATGCGTTTTTCCTGAATATATTCAGGAAAAAACGCATACGCCCTTTTTGGCCAACCAAGCAAGCTTGCAAAGGAAATCTGCACTACAATGAAGTCTCACTTTCCCCCCGGTCAAAAGGGCCATCTGAAAAAAGTGTAAAATCCAGAAAGGCAGGACAGGCCATGGAGAACTGGGAGCCTTGTTATGCTGATGGGCGGGATGTAAATTGCCAACAGACACTCGGGAGAAGTGTATGGTGTTTCCTGAAACATCTAAAAAACAAAGCAACAGAGCCTAGGGCACTTCCACTTATGGTCCTATAGCTTAGGGAAATTAAAATCAAAAAGACACAGCCACCCCAAAGTTTGGGACGCCTCTGTTTACAAGAACCTCGTTTACAGTACAAGTTCAACATCGCAGAAAGTGAAAAATGGATAAAGAACTTGTGGTATTTACTTACAAAGCAATATCACTCAGCAATGAAATCTATGTCATCAGGCCCTTAGCAGCACAATGAGTGGATTCAGGTATGATGATTCTAACTGAAATAAGTCACACAGAAAAAGAAACATCATAAGATATCAGTAATACACGGAATGTAAACTTGGCTACACAGGAACTGAATTACAGAACAGAACAGGGTCTCAAATTTAGAAACCAACTTATGCTTGCTTAAGGGTAAAGGTGAGTTGGGGTGCTGCATAAAACCAGAGATTGAAATGAGCACAGATAAAGTTCCTTAAGCCAAATATGGAATAGACAAGAGCTACTCCTTGCTCAACGAAATGGACTCAACACCGCATATTAACGCACTAGAGAATGTACCTGACAAGTATCTTAAAACCTATGGATTGCTATGTCTCCGAAAGAGAATCAAGCATGTGTACAGGGGCATAAACGCAGCAGTGATAGGATTGGAGAGGTTCGGTGAGAAAATGAAGACCCTTTGAAGTCATATTGCATGGTACCCATTCCACGGGTTTCAACTACCCAGGTTTTAGGTATTCTTCCTTTCAGCTAAAAGCATGCATGTGGAACCTAGAGTATGATCAACCATGTGATCGGAGACCGTGTTCAAATATGTCTCAGTTTTCCTCCCCTGGTACTCGGGTGCAACATTCCAGACGCTTTACTAACACTCTCCCCACTTGGTTGAGTCAGCGCCTTTAACCTCCTGTTTGGCCCAGTTTGCAATTTCTGCGGAAGATGACCAGGAATGCGAGAACCAATGAGAGGACTAGCTGGAGGTGTCCTGGACGGGCAAATTTAACTCTCATTTCCCACCAGGTAGAGGAATTAACCAAAGGCTCAGCGTGCAGTGCCGGAACCAGATTAGGGCCTGAAGCCATCCTGCCGTGTTGCGGCCAGGTCACAAGAAAGCGAATTGAAGAAAGGAGCTCAGGGGGCACTGTAATTCACAAACCTGCAGAGTTATAAATGACAGCTATCGTCCAAAAATAGACTGAAGTAGGCTGCCAAGAGGACTTTGAAAGCGGGCAGCAATGCAAGGAAACCGATTTCAGGAGGTAGACTGGAATTGCATTGAAGCATAGGGAAAAGAGGCAGAACGTCCACAATGATGCACTTGGCCAAAAAGGGCGTATGCGTTTTTCCTGATATATTCAGGAAAAAACGCATACGCCCTTTTTGGCCAACCAAGCAAGCTTGCAAAGGAAATCTGCACTACAAAGAAGTCTCACTTCCCCCCGGTCAAAAGGGCCATCTGAAAAAAGTGTAAAATCCAGAAAGGCAGGACAGGCCATGGAGAACTGGGAGCCTTGTTATGCTGATGGGCGGGATGTAAATTGCCAACAACCACACGGGAGAAGTTTATGGTGTTTCCTGAAACATCTAAAAAACAAAGCAACAGAGCCTAGGGCACTTCCACTTATGGTCCTATAGCTTAGGGAAATTAAAATCAAAAGACACAGCCACCCCAAAGTTTGGAACTGCTCTGTTTACAAGAACCTCGTTTACAGTACAAGTTCAACATCGCAGAAAGTGAAAAATGGATAAAGAAATTGTGGTATTTACTTACAAAGCAATATCACTCAGCAATGAAATCTGTGTCATCAGGCCCGTAGCAGCACAATGAGTGGATTCAGGTATGATGATTCTAACTGAAATAAGTCACACAGAAAAAGAACATCATAAGATATCAGTAATACACGGAATGTAACTTGGCTACACAGGAACTGAATTACAGAACAGAACAGGGTCTCAAATTTAGAAAACCAACTTATGCTTGCTTAAGGGTAAAGGTGAGTTGGGGTGCTGCATAAAACCAGAGATTGAAATGAGCACAGATAAAGTTCCTTAAGCCAAATATGGAATAGACAAGAGCTACTCCTTGCTCCTAACTGAAATGGACTCAAACACCGCATATTAAACGCCTAAGAATGTACCTGACTAGTAAGTATCTTAAAACCTATGGATTGCTATGTCTCCGAAAGAGAATCAAGCATGTGTACAGGGGCATAAACGCAGCAGTGATAGGATTGGAGAGGTTCGTGAGCAAATGAAGACCCTTTGAAGTCATATTGCATGGTACCCATTCCACGGGTTTCAACTACCCAGGTTTAAGGTATTCTTCCTTCAGCTAAAACATGCATGTGGAACCTAGAGTATGATCAACCATGTGATCGGGAGACGTGTTCAATATGTCTCAGTTTTCCGTACCCTGGTACTCGGGTGCAACATTCCAGACGCTTTACTAACACTCTCCCCACTTGGAGAGTCAGTCCCTTTAACCTCCTGTTTGGCCCAGTTTGCAATTTCTGCGGAAGATGAACAGGAATAGCGAGAACCAATGAGAGGCTAGCTGGAGGTGTCTGGACGGGCAAATTTAACTCTCATTCCCACCAGGAAGAGGAATTAACCAAAGGCTCAGCGTGCCGTGCCGGAACCAGATTAGGGCCTGAAGCCATCCTGCGGTGTTGCGGCCAGCTCACAAGAAAGCGAGTTGAAGAAAGGAGCTCAGGGGCACTGTAATTCACAAACCTGCAGAGTTATAAATGACAGCTATCGTCCAAAAATAGACTGAAGTAAGGCTGCCAAGAGGACTTGAAAGCGGGGCAGAATTGCAGGAAACCGATTTCAGGAGGTAGACTGGAATTGCATTGAAAGCATAGGAAAAGAGGCAGAACGTCCACAATGATGCACTTGGCCAAAAAGGGCGTATGCGTTTTTTCCTGAATATATTCAGGAAAAAACGCATACGCCCTTTTTGGCCAACCAAGCAAGCTTGCAAAGGAAATCTGCACTACAATGAAGTCTCACTTCCCCCCGGTCAAAGGGCCATCTGAAAATAAGTGTAAAATCCAGAAATGCAGGACAGGCCATGGAGAACTGGGGAGCCTTGTTATGCTGATGGGGCGGGATGTAATTGCCAACAGACACTCGGGGAGAAGTGTATTGGTGTTTCCTGAAACATCCTAAAAAACAAAAGCAACAGAGCCTAGGGCCACTTCCACTTATGGTCCTATAGCTTAGGAAAATTAAAATCAAAAAGACACAGCCACCCCAATGTTTGGAACGCCTCTGTTTACAAGAACCTCATTTACAGTACAAGTTCAACATCGCAGAAAGTGAAAAATGGATAAAGAACTTGTGGTATTACGTTACAAATGCAGTATCACTCAGCAATGAAATCTATGTCATCAGGCCCTTAGCAGCACAATGAGTGGATTCAGGTATGATGATTCTAACTGAAATAAGTCACACATAAAAAGAAACATCATAAGATATCAGTAATAACACGGAATGTAAACTTGGCTACACAGGAACTGAATTACAGAACAGAACAGGGTCTCAATTTAGAAAACCAACTTATGCTTGCTTAAGGGTGAAAGGTGAGTTGGGGGTGCTGCATAAAACACAGAGAGTGAAATGAGCACAGATAAAGTTCCTTAAGCCAAATATGGAATAGACAAGAGAGCTACTCCTTGCTCAAGCGAAATGGACTCAACACCCCGCATATTAAAACGCCTAAGAATGTACCTGACTAGTAAGTATCTTAAAACCTATGGATTGCTATGTCTCCTAAAGAGAATCAAGCATGTGTACAGGGGCATAAACGCAGCAGTGATAGGATTGGAGAGGTTCGGTGAGCAAATGAAGACCCTTTGAAGTCATATTGCATGGTACCCATTCCACGGGTTTTAACTACCCAGGTTTAAGGTATTCTTCCTTCAGCTAAAACATGCATGTGGAACACAGAGTATGATCAACCGTGTGAACGGGAGACGTGTTCAAATATGTCTCAGTTTTCCTCCCCTGGTACTCGGGTGCAACATTCCAGACGCTTTACTAACACTCTCCCCACTTGGAGAGTCAGCGCCTTTAACCTCCTGTTGGCCCAGTTTGCATTTTCTGCGGAAGATGAACAGGAATAGCGAGAACCAATGAGAGACTAGCTGGAGGTGTCGGGACGGGCAAATTTAACTCTCTCATTTCCCACCAGGAAGAGGAATAACCAAAGGCTCAGCAGTGCCGGGCCGGAACGAGATTAGGGCCTGAAGCCATCCTGCGGTGTTGCGGCAGGGTCACAAGAAAGCGAGTTGAAGAAAGGGCTCAGGGGGCACGGTAATTCACAACCTGCAGAGTTATAAATGACAGCTATCGTCCAAAAATATGACTGAAGTAAGGCTGCCAAGAGGACTTGAAAGCGGGGCAGAATTGCAAGAAACCGATTTCAGGAGGTAGCCCTGGAATTGCATTGAAAGCATAGGAAAAGAGCAGAACGTCCACAATGATGCACTTGGCCAAAAAGGGCGTATGCGTTTTTTTCCTGAATATATTCAGGAAAAAACGCATACGCCCTTTTTGGCCAACCAAGCAAGCTTGCAAAGAAATCTGCACTACATGAAGTCTCACTTCCCCCGGTCAAAAGGGCCATCTGAAAAAAGTGTAAACCTCCAAGAAAGGCAGGACAGGCCATGGAGAACTGGGAGCCTTGTTATGCTGATGGGCGGATGTAAATTGCAACAGACACTCGGGATAGAAGTGTATGGTGTTTCCTGAAACATCTAAAAAACAGAGCAACAGAGCCTAGGGCACTTCCACTTATGGTCCTATAGCTTAGGGAAATTAAAATCAAAAGACACAGCCACCCCAAATGTTTTGGGACGCCTCTGTTTACAAGAACCTCGTTACAGTACAAGTTCAACATCGCAGAAAGTGAAAAATGGATAAAGAAGTTGTGGTATTTACTTACAAAGCAATATCACTCAGCAATGAAATCTATGTCATCAGGCCCTAGCAGCACAATGAGTGGATTCAGGTATGATGATTCTAACTGAAATAAGTCACACAGAAAAAGAAACATCATAAGATATCAGTAATACACGGAATGTAAACTTGGCTACACAGGAACTGAATTACAGAACAGAACAGGGTCTCAAATTTAGAAAACCAACTTATGCTTGCTTAAGGGAAAGGTGAGTTGGGGTGCTGCATAAAACCAGAGATTGAAATGAGCACAGATAAAGTTCCTTAAGCCAAATATGGAATAGACAAGAGCTACTCCTTGCTCAACGAAATGGACTCAACACCCCATATTAAACGCCTAAGAATGTACCTGACTAGTAAGTATCTTAAAACCTATGGATTGCTATGTCTCCAAAGAGAATCAAGCATGTGTACAGGGGCATAAACGCAGCAGTGATAGGATTGGAGAGGTTCGGTGAGCAAATGAAGACCCTTTGAAGTCATATTGCATGGTACCCATTCCACGGGTCTCAACTCTCCAGGTTTAAGGTATTCTTCCTTCAGCTAAAACATGCATGTGGAACCCAGAGTATGATCAACCATGTGAACGGGAGACGTGTTCAAAATCTCAGTTCTCTGGTACTCGGGTGCAACATTCAGACGCTTTACAACTACTATCACATTTCCTCCCTGAGTCGTCCTTAACCACTCCCCGCAATGAACAAATAAGAACCAATGAGAGACTAGAGGTGCTGGACGGGCAAATTTAACTCTCATTTCCCACGAAATAACCAAAGGCTCAGCGTGCCGTGCCGGAACCAGATTAGGGCCTGAAGCCATCCTGCGGTGTTGCGGCCAGCTCAAAAGAAAGCGAGTTGAAGAAAGGAGCTCAGGGGCACTGTAATTCACAAACCTGCAGAGTTATAAATGACAGCTATCGTCCAAAAATATACTGAAGTAAGGCTGCCAAGAGGACTTGAAAGCGGGGCAGAATTGCAGGAAACCGATTTCAGGAGGTAGACTGGAATTGCATTGAAAGCATAGGAAAAGAGGCAGAACGTCCACAATGATGCACTTGGCCAAAAAGGGCGTATGCGTTTTTTCCTGAATATATTCAGGAAAAAACGCATACGCCCTTTTTGGCCAACCAAGCAAGCTTGCAAAGGAAATCTGCACTACAATGAAGTCTCACTTCCCCCCGGTCAAAAGGGCCATCTGAAAAAAGTGTAAAATCCAGAAAGGCAGGACAGGCCATGGAGAACTGGGAGCCTTGTTATGCTGATGGGCGGGATGTAAATTGCCAACAGACACTCGGGAGAAGTGTATGGTGTTTCCTGAAACATCTAAAAAACAAAGCAACAGAGCCTAGGGCACTTCCACTTATGGTCCTATAGCTTAGGGAAATTAAAATCAAAAAGACACAGCCACCCCAAAGTTTGGGACGCCTCTGTTTACAAGAACCTCGTTTACAGTACAAGTTCAACATCGCAGAAAGTGAAAAATGGATAAAGAAGTGTGGTATTTACTTACAAAGCAATATCACTCAGCAATGAAATCTATGTCATCAGGCCCTTAGCAGCACAATGAGTGGATTCAGGTATGATGATTCTAACTGAAATAAGTCACACAGAAAAAGAAACATCATAAGATATCAGTAATACACGGAATGTAAACTTGGCTACACAGGAACTGAATTACAGAACAGAACAGGGTCTCAAATTTAGAAAACCAACTTATGCTTGCTTAAGGGGAAAGGTGAGTTGGGGTGCTGCATAAAACCAGAGATTGAAATGAGCACAGATAAAGTTCCTTAAGCCAAATATGGAATAGACAAGAGCTACTCCTTGCTCAACGAAATGGACTCAACACCGCATATTAAACGCCTAAGAATGTACCTGACTAGTAAGTATCTTAAAACCTATGGATTGCTATGTCTCCAAAGAGAATCAAGCATGTGTACAGGGGCATAAACGCAGCAGTGATAGGATTGGAGAGGTTCGGTGAGCAAATGAAGACCCTTTGAAGTCATATTGCATGGTACCCATTCACGTGTCTCAACTCCCAGGTTTAAGGTATTCTTCCTTCAGCTAAAACATGCATGTGGAACCCAGAGTATGATCAACCATGTGATCGGGAGACGTGTTCAAATATGTCTCAGTTTTCCTCCCTGGTACTCGGGTGCAACATTCCAGACGCTTTACTAACACTCTCCCCACTTGGAGAGTCAGCGCCTTTAACCTCCTGTTTGGCCCAGTTTGCAATTTCTGCGGAAGATGAACAGGAATAGCGAGAACCAATGAGAGACTAGCTGGAGGTGTCTGGACGGGCAAATTTAACTCTCATTTCCCACCAGGAAGAGGAATAACCAAAGGCTCAGCGTGCCGTGCCGGAACCAGATTAGGGCCTGAAGCCATCCTGCGGTGTTGCGGCCAGCTCACAAGAAAGCGAGTTGAAGAAAGGAGCTCAGGGGCACTGTAATTCACAAACCTGCAGAGTTATAAATGACAGCTATCGTCCAAAAATAGACTGAAGTAAGGCTGCCAAGAGGACTTGAAAGCGGGGCAGAATTGCAGGAAACCGATTTCAGGAGGTAGACTGGAATTGCATTGAAAGCATAGGAAAAGAGGCAGAACGTCCACAATGATGCACTTGGCCAAAAAGGGCGTATGCGTTTTTTCCTGAATATATTCAGGAAAAAACGCATACGCCCTTTTTGGCCAACCAAGCAAGCTTGCAAAGGAAATCTGCACTACAATGAAGTCTCACTTCCCCCCGGTCAAAAGGGCCATCTGAAAAAAGTGTAAAATCCAGAAAGGCAGGACAGGCCATGGAGAACTGGGAGCCTTGTTATGCTGATGGGCGGGATGTAAATTGCCAACAACACTCGGGAGAAGTGTATGGTGTTTCCTGAAACATCTAAAAAACAAAGCAACAGAGCCTAGGGCACTTCCACTTATGGTCCTATAGCTTAGGGAAATTAAAATCAAAAAGACACAGCCACCCCAAAGTTTGGACGGCTCTGTTTACAAGAACCTCGTTTACAGTACAAGTTCAACATCGCAGAAAGTGAAAAATGGATAAAGAAGTTGTGGTATTTACTTACAAAGCAATATCACTCAGCAATGAAATCTGTGTCATCAGGCCCTTAGCAGCACAATGAGTGGATTCAGGTATGATGATTCTAACTGAAATAAGTCACACAGAAAAAGAAACATCATAAGATATCAGTAATACACGGAATGTAAACTTGGCTACACAGGAACTGAATTACAGAACAGAACAGGGTCTCAAATTTAGAAAACCAACTTATGCTTGCTTAAGGGGAAAGGTGAGTTGGGGTGCTGCATAAAACCAGAGATTGAAATGAGCACAGATAAAGTTCCTTAAGCCAAATATGGAATAGACAAGAGCTACTCCTTGCTCAACGAAATGGACTCAACACCGCATATTAAACGCCTAAGAATGTACCTGACTAGTAAGTATCTTAAAACCTATGGATTGCTATGTCTCCGAAAGAGAATCAAGCATGTGTACAGGGGCATAAACGCAGCAGTGATAGGATTGGAGAGGTTCGGTGAGCAAATGAAGACCCTTTGAAGTCATATTGCATGGTACCCATTCCACGGGTTTCAACTACCCAGGTTTAAGGTATTCTTCCTTCAGCTAAAACATGCATGTGGAACCCAGAGTATGATCAACCATGTGATCGGGAGACGTGTTCAAATATGTCTCAGTTTTCCTCCCCTGGTACTCGGGTGCAACATTCCAGACGCTTTACTAACACTCTCCCCACTTGGAGAGTCAGCCCTTTAACCTCCTGTTTGGCCCAGTTTGCAATTTCTGCGGAAGATGAACAGGAATAGCGAGAACCAATGAGAGACTAGCTGGAGGTGTCTGGACGGGCAAATTTAACTCTCATTTCCCACCAGGAAGAGGAATAACCAAAGGCTCAGCGTGCCGTGCCGGAACCAGATTAGGGCCTGAAGCCATCCTGCGGTGTTGCGGCCAGGTCACAAGAAAGCGAGTTGAAGAAAGGAGCTCAGGGGCACTGTAATTCACAAACCTGCAGAGTTATAAATGACAGCTATCGTCCAAAAATAGACTGAAGTAAGGCTGCCAAGAGGACTTGAAAGCGGGGCAGAATTGCAGGAAACCGATTTCAGGAGGTAGACTGGAATTGCATTGAAAGCATAGGAAAAGAGGCAGAACGTCCACAATGATGCACTTGGCCAAAAAGGGCGTATGCGTTTTTTCCTGAATATATTCAGGAAAAAACGCATACGCCCTTTTTGGCCAACCAAGCAAGCTTGCAAAGGAAATCTGCACTACAATGAAGTCTCACTTCCCCCCGGTCAAAAGGGCCATCTGAAAAAAGTGTAAAATCCAGAAAGGCAGGACAGGCCATGGAGAACTGGGAGCCTTGTTATGCTGATGGGCGGGATGTAAATTGCCAACAGACACTCGGGAGAAGTGTATGGTGTTTCCTGAAACATCTAAAAAACAAAGCAACAGAGCCTAGGGCACTTCCACTTATGGTCCTATAGCTTAGGGAAATTAAAATCAAAAAGACACAGCCACCCCAAAGTTTGGGACGGCTCTGTTTACAAGAACCTCGTTTACAGTACAAGTTCAACATCGCAGAAAGTGAAAAATGGATAAAGAAGTTGTGGTATTTACTTACAAAGCAATATCACTCAGCAATGAAATCTGTGTCATCAGGCCCTTAGCAGCACAATGAGTGGATTCAGGTATGATGATTCTAACTGAAATAAGTCACACAGAAAAAGAAACATCATAAGATATCAGTAATACACGGAATGTAAACTTGGCTACACAGGAACTGAATTACAGAACAGAACAGGGTCTCAAATTTAGAAAACCAACTTATGCTTGCTTAAGGGGAAAGGTGAGTTGGGGTGCTGCATAAAACCAGAGATTGAAATGAGCACAGATAAAGTTCCTTAAGCCAAATATGGAATAGACAAGAGCTACTCCTTGCTCAACGAAATGGACTCAACACCGCATATTAAACGCCTAAGAATGTACCTGACTAGTAAGTATCTTAAAACCTATGGATTGCTATGTCTCCGAAAGAGAATCAAGCATGTGTACAGGGGCATAAACGCAGCAGTGATAGGATTGGAGAGGTTCGGTGAGCAAATGAAGACCCTTTGAAGTCATATTGCATGGTACCCATTCCACGGGTTTCAACTCTCCAGGTTTAAGGTATTCTTCCTTCAGCTAAAACATGCATGTGGAACCCAGAGTATGATCAACCATGTGAACGGGAGACGTGTTCAAATATGTCTCAGTTTTCCTCCCCTGGTACTCGGGTGCAACATTCCAGACGCTTTACTAACACTCTCCCCACTTGGAGAGTCAGCCCTTTAACCTCCTGTTTGGCCCAGTTTGCAATTTCTGCGGAAGATGAACAGGAATAGCGAGAACCAATGAGAGACTAGCTGGAGGTGTCTGGACGGGCAAATTTAACTCTCATTTCCCACCAGGAAGAGGAATTAACCAAAGGCTCAGCGTGCCGTGCCGGAACCAGATTAGGGCCTGAAGCCATCCTGCGGTGTTGCGGCCAGCTCACAAGAAAGCGAGTTGAAGAAAGGAGCTCAGGGGCACTGTAATTCACAAACCTGCAGAGTTATAAATGACAGCTATCGTCCAAAAATAGACTGAAGTAAGGCTGCCAAGAGGACTTGAAAGCGGGGCAGAATTGCAGGAAACCGATTTCAGGAGGTAGACTGGAATTGCATTGAAAGCATAGGAAAAGAGGCAGAACGTCCACAATGATGCACTTGGCCAAAAAGGGCGTATGCGTTTTTTCCTGAATATATTCAGGAAAAAACGCATACGCCCTTTTTGGCCAACCAAGCAAGCTTGCAAAGGAAATCTGCACTACAATGAAGTCTCACTTCCCCCCGGTCAAAAGGGCCATCTGAAAAAAGTGTAAAATCCAGAAAGGCAGGACAGGCCATGGAGAACTGGGAGCCTTGTTATGCTGATGGGCGGGATGTAAATTGCCAACAGACACTCGGGAGAAGTGTATGGTGTTTCCTGAAACATCTAAAAAACAAAGCAACAGAGCCTAGGGCACTTCCACTTATGGTCCTATAGCTTAGGGAAATTAAAATCAAAAAGACACAGCCACCCCAAAGTTTGGACGCTCTGTTTACAAGAACCTCGTTTACAGTACAAGTTCAACATCGCAGAAAGTGAAAAATGGATAAAGAAGTTGTGGTATTTACTTACAAAGCAATATCACTCAGCAATGAAATCTATGTCATCAGGCCCTTAGCAGCACAATGAGTGGATTCAGGTATGATGATTCTAACTGAAATAAGTCACACAGAAAAAGAAACATCATAAGATATCAGTAATACACGGAATGTAAACTTGGCTACACAGGAACTGAATTACAGAACAGAACAGGGTCTCAAATTTAGAAAACCAACTTATGCTTGCTTAAGGGGAAAGGTGAGTTGGGGTGCTGCATAAAACCAGAGATTGAAATGAGCACAGATAAAGTTCCTTAAGCCAAATATGGAATAGACAAGAGCTACTCCTTGCTCAACGAAATGGACTCAACACCGCATATTAAACGCCTAAGAATGTACCTGACTAGTAAGTATCTTAAAACCTATGGATTGCTATGTCTCCGAAAGAGAATCAAGCATGTGTACAGGGGCATAAACGCAGCAGTGATAGGATTGGAGAGGTTCGGTGAGCAAATGAAGACCCTTTGAAGTCATATTGCATGGTACCCATTCCACGGGTTTCAACTCCCAGGTTTAAGGTATTCTTCCTTCAGCTAAAACATGCATGTGGAACCCAGAGTATGATCAACCATGTGACGGGAGACGTGTTCAAATATGTCTCAGTTTTCCTCCCCTGGTACTCGGGTGCAACATTCCAGATGCTTTACTAACACTCTCCCCACTTGGAGAGTCAGCACCTTTAACCTCCTGTTTGGCCCAGTTTGCAATTTCTGCGGAAGATGAACAGGAATAGCGAGAACCAATGAGAGACTAGCTGGAGGTGTCTGGACGGGCAAATTTAACTCTCATTTCCCACCAGGAAGAGGAATTAACCAAAGGCTCAGCGTGCCGTGCCGGAACCAGATTAGGGCCTGAAGCCATCCTGCGGTGTTGCGGCCAGGTCACAAGAAAGCGAGTTGAAGAAAGGAGCTCAGGGGCACTGTAATTCACAAACCTGCAGAGTTATAAATGACAGCTATCGTCCAAAAATAGACTGAAGTAAGGCTGCCAAGAGGACTTGAAAGCGGGGCAGAATTGCAGGAAACCGATTTCAGGAGGTAGACTGGAATTGCATTGAAAGCATAGGAAAAGAGGCAGAACGTCCACAATGATGCACTTGGCCAAAAAGGGCGTATGCGTTTTTTCCTGAATATATTCAGGAAAAAACGCATACGCCCTTTTTGGCCAACCAAGCAAGCTTGCAAAGGAAATCTGCACTACAATGAAGTCTCACTTCCCCCCGGTCAAAAGGGCCATCTGAAAAAAGTGTAAAATCCAGAAAGGCAGGACAGGCCATGGAGAACTGGGAGCCTTGTTATGCTGATGGGCGGGATGTAAATTGCCAACAGACACTCGGGAGAAGTGTATGGTGTTTCCTGAAACATCTAAAAAACAAAGCAACAGAGCCTAGGGCACTTCCACTTATGGTCCTATAGCTTAGGGAAATTAAAATCAAAAAGACACAGCCACCCCAAAGTTTGGACGGCTCTGTTTACAAGAACCTCGTTTACAGTACAAGTTCAACATCGCAGAAAGTGAAAAATGGATAAAGAAGTTGTGGTATTTACTTACAAAGCAATATCACTCAGCAATGAAATCTATGTCATCAGGCCCATAGCAGCACAATGAGTGGATTCAGGTATGATGATTCTAACTGAAATAAGTCACACAGAAAAAGAAACATCATAAGATATCAGTAATACACGGAATGTAAACTTGGCTACACAGGAACTGAATTACAGAACAGAACAGGGTCTCAAATTTAGAAAACCAACTTATGCTTGCTTAAGGGGAAGGTGAGTTGGGGTGCTGCATAAAACCAGAGATTGAAATGAGCACAGATAAAGTTCCTTAAGCCAAATATGGAATAGACAAGAGCTACTCCTTGCTCAACGAAATGGACTCAACACCGCATATTAAACGCCTAAGAATGTACCTGACTAGTAAGTATCTTAAAACCTATGGATTGCTATGTCTCCGAAAGAGAATCAAGCATGTGTACAGGGGCATAAACGCAGCAGTGATAGGATTGGAGAGGTTCGGTGAGCAAATGAAGACCCTTTGAAGTCATATTGCATGGTACCCATTCCACGGGTTTCAACTCTCCAGGTTTAAGGTATTCTTCCTTCAGCTAAAACATGCATGTGGAACCCAGAGTATGATCAACCATGTGATCGGGAGACGTGTTCAAATATGTCTCAGTTTTCCTCCCCTGGTACTCGGGTGCAACATTCCAGACGCTTTACTAACACTCTCCCCACTTGGAGAGTCAGCGCCTTTAACCTCCTGTTTGGCCCAGTTTGCAATTTCTGCGGAAGATGAACAGGAATAGCGAGAACCAATGAGAGACTAGCTGGAGGTGTCTGGACGGGCAAATTTAACTCTCATTTCCCACCAGGAAGAGGAAATAACCAAAGGCTCAGCGTGCCGTGCCGGAACCAGATTAGGGCCTGAAGCCATCCTGCGGTGTTGCGGCCAGCTCACAAGAAAGCGAGTTGAAGAAAGGAGCTCAGGGGCACTGTAATTCACAAACCTGCAGAGTTATAAATGACAGCTATCGTCCAAAAATAGACTGAAGTAAGGCTGCCAAGAGGACTTGAAAGCGGGGCAGAATTGCAGGAAACCGATTTCAGGAGGTAGACTGGAATTGCATTGAAAGCATAGGAAAAGAGGCAGAACGTCCACAATGATGCACTTGGCCAAAAAGGGCGTATGCGTTTTTTCCTGAATATATTCAGGAAAAAACGCATACGCCCTTTTTGGCCAACCAAGCAAGCTTGCAAAGGAAATCTGCACTACAATGAAGTCTCACTTCCCCCGGTCAAAAGGGCCATCTGAAAAAAGTGTAAAATCCAGAAAGGCAGGACAGGCCATGGAGAACTGGGAGCCTTGTTATGCTGATGGGCGGGATGTAAATTGCCAACAGACACTCGGGAGAAGTGTATGGTGTTTCCTGAAACATCTAAAAAACAAAGCAACAGAGCCTAGGGCACTTCCACTTATGGTCCTATAGCTTAGGGAAATTAAAATCAAAAAGACACAGCCACCCCAAAGTTTGGGACGGCTCTGTTTACAAGAACCTCGTTTACAGTACAAGTTCAACATCGCAGAAAGTGAAAAATGGATAAAGAAGTTGTGGTATTTACTTACAAAGCAATATCACTCAGCAATGAAATCTATGTCATCAGGCCCTTAGCAGCACAATGAGTGGATTCAGGTATGATGATTCTAACTGAAATAAGTCACACAGAAAAAGAAACATCATAAGATATCAGTAATACACGGAATGTAAACTTGGCTACACAGGAACTGAATTACAGAACAGAACAGGGTCTCAAATTTAGAAAACCAACTTATGCTTGCTTAAGGGGAAAGGTGAGTTGGGGTGCTGCATAAAACCAGAGATTGAAATGAGCACAGATAAAGTTCCTTAAGCCAAATATGGAATAGACAAGAGCTACTCCTTGCTCAACGAAATGGACTCAACACCGCATATTAAACGCCTAAGAATGTACCTGACTAGTAAGTATCTTAAAACCTATGGATTGCTATGTCTCCGAAAGAGAATCAAGCATGTGTACAGGGGCATAAACGCAGCAGTGATAGGATTGGAGAGGTTCGGTTAGCAAATGAAGACCCTTTGAAGTCATATTGCATGGTACCCATTCCACGGGTTTCAACTCCCAGGTTTAAGGTATTCTTCCTTCAGCTAAAACATGCATGTGGAACCCAGAGTATGATCAACCATGTGATCGGGAGACGTGTTCAAATATGTCTCAGTTTTCCTCCCCTGGTACTCGGGTGCAACATTCCAGACGCTTTACTAACACTCTCCCCACTTGGAGAGTCAGCCCTTTAACCTCCTGTTTGGCCCAGTTTGCAATTTCTGCGGAAGATGAACAGGAATAGCGAGAACCAATGAGAGACTAGCTGGAGGTGTCTGGATGGGCAAATTTAACTCTCATTTCCCACCAGGAAGAGGAATTAACCAAAGGCTCAGCGTGCCGTGCCGGAACCAGATTAGGGCCTGAAGCCATCCTGCGGTGTTGCGGCCAGTCACAAGAAAGCGAGTTGAAGAAAGGAGCTCAGGGGCACTGTAATTCACAAACCTGCAGAGTTATAAATGACAGCTATCGTCCAAAAATAGACTGAAGTAAGGCTGCCAAGAGGACTTGAAAGCGGGGCAGAATTGCAGGAAACCGATTTCAGGAGGTAGACTGGAATTGCATTGAAAGCATAGGAAAAGAGGCAGAACGTCCACAATGATGCACTTGGCCAAAAAGGGCGTATGCGTTTTTTCCTGAATATATTCAGGAAAAAACGCATACGCCCTTTTTGGCCAACCAAGCAAGCTTGCAAAGGAAATCTGCACTACAATGAAGTCTCACTTCCCCCCGGTCAAAAGGGCCATCTGAAAAAAGTGTAAAATCCAGAAAGGCAGGACAGGCCATGGAGAACTGGGAGCCTTGTTATGCTGATGGGCGGGATGTAAATTGCCAACAGACACTCGGGAGAAGTGTATGGTGTTTCCTGAAACATCTAAAAAACAAAGCAACAGAGCCTAGGGCACTTCCACTTATGGTCCTATAGCTTAGGGAAATTAAAATCAAAAAGACACAGCCACCCCAAAGTTTGGGACGCCTCTGTTTACAAGAACCTCGTTTACAGTACAAGTTCAACATCGCAGAAAGTGAAAAATGGATAAAGAAGTTGTGGTATTTACTTACAAAGCAATATCACTCAGCAATGAAATCTATGTCATCAGGCCCTTAGCAGCACAATGAGTGGATTCAGGTATGATGATTCTAACTGAAATAAGTCACACAGAAAAAGAAACATCATAAGATATCAGTAATACACGGAATGTAAACTTGGCTACACAGGAACTGAATTACAGAACAGAACAGGGTCTCAAATTTAGAAAACCAACTTATGCTTGCTTAAGGGGAAAGGTGAGTTGGGGTGCTGCATAAAACCAGAGATTGAAATGAGCACAGATAAAGTTCCTTAAGCCAAATATGGAATAGACAAGAGCTACTCCTTGCTCAACGAAATGGACTCAACACCGCATATTAAACGCCTAAGAATGTACCTGACTAGTAAGTATCTTAAAACCTATGGATTGCTATGTCTCCGAAAGAGAATCAAGCATGTGTACAGGGGCATAAACGCAGCAGTGATAGGATTGGAGAGGTTCGGTGAGCAAATGAAGACCCTTTGAAGTCATATTGCATGGTACCCATTCCACGGGTCTCAACTCTCCAGGTTTAAGGTATTCTTCCTTCAGCTAAAACATGCATGTGGAACCCAGAGTATGATCAACCATGTGAACGGGAGACGTGTTCAAATATGTCTCAGTTTTCCTCCCCTGGTACTCGGGTGCAACATTCCAGACGCTTTACTAACACTCTCCCCACTTGGAGAGTCAGCCCTTTAACCTCCTGTTTGGCCCAGTTTGCAATTTCTGCGGAAGATGAACAGGAATAGCGAGAACCAATGAGAGACTAGCTGGAGGTGTCTGGACGGGCAAATTTAACTCTCATTTCCCACCAGGAAGAGGAAATAACCAAAGGCTCAGCGTGCCGTGCCGGAACCAGATTAGGGCCTGAAGCCATCCTGCGGTGTTGCGGCCAGCTCACAAGAAAGCGAGTTGAAGAAAGGAGCTCAGGGGCACTGTAATTCACAAACCTGCAGAGTTATAAATGACAGCTATCGTCCAAAAATAGACTGAAGTAAGGCTGCCAAGAGGACTTGAAAGCGGGGCAGAATTGCAGGAAACCGATTTCAGGAGGTAGACTGGAATTGCATTGAAAGCATAGGAAAAGAGGCAGAACGTCCACAATGATGCACTTGGCCAAAAAGGGCGTATGCGTTTTTTCCTGAATATATTCAGGAAAAAACGCATACGCCCTTTTTGGCCAACCAAGCAAGCTTGCAAAGGAAATCTGCACTACAATGAAGTCTCACTTCCCCCCGGTCAAAAGGGCCATCTGAAAAAAGTGTAAAATCCAGAAAGGCAGGACAGGCCATGGAGAACTGGGAGCCTTGTTATGCTGATGGGCGGGATGTAAATTGCCAACAGACACTCGGGAGAAGTGTATGGTGTTTCCTGAAACACCTAAAAAACAAAGCAACAGAGCCTAGGGCACTTCCACTTATGGTCCTATAGCTTAGGGAAATTAAAATCAAAAAGACACAGCCACCCCAAAGTTTGGAATGCCTCTGTTTACAAGAACCTCGTTTACAGTACAAGTTCAACATCGCAGAAAGTGAAAAATGGATAAAGAAGTTGTGGTATTTACTTACAAAGCAATATCACTCAGCAATGAAATCTATGTCATCAGGCCCTTAGCAGCACAATGAGTGGATTCAGGTATGATGATTCTAACTGAAATAAGTCACACAGAAAAAGAAACATCATAAGATATCAGTAATACACGGAATGTAAACTTGGCTACACAGGAACTGAATTACAGAACAGAACAGGGTCTCAAATTTAGAAAACCAACTTATGCTTGCTTAAGGGGAAAGGTGAGTTGGGGTGCTGCATAAAACCAGAGATTGAAATGAGCACAGATAAAGTTCCTTAAGCCAAATATGGAATAGACAAGAGCTACTCCTTGCTCAACGAAATGGACTCAACACCGCATATTAAACGCCTAAGAATGTACCTGACTAGTAAGTATCTTAAAACCTATGGATTGCTATGTCTCCGAAAGAGAATCAAGCATGTGTACAGGGGCATAAACGCAGCAGTGATAGGATTGGAGAGGTTCGGTTAGCAAATGAAGACCCTTTGAAGTCATATTGCATGGTACCCATTCCACGGGTTTCAACTCCCAGGTTTTAGGTATTCTTCCTTCAGCTAAAACATGCATGTGGAACCCAGAGTATGATCAACCATGTGATCGGGAGACGTGTTCAAATATGTCTCAGTTTTCCTCCCCTGGTACTCGGGTGCAACATTCCAGACGCTTTACTAACACTCTCCCCACTTGGAGAGTCAGCCCTTTAACCTCCTGTTTGGCCCAGTTTGCAATTTCTGCGGAAGATGAACAGGAATAGCGAGAACCAATGAGAGACTAGCTGGAGGTGTCTGGACGGGCAAATTTAACTCTCATTTCCCACCAGGAAGAGGAATAACCAAAGGCTCAGCGTGCCGTGCCGGAACCAGATTAGGGCCTGAAGCCATCCTGCGGTGTTGCGGCCAGGTCACAAGAAAGCGAGTTGAAGAAAGGAGCTCAGGGGCACTGTAATTCACAAACCTGCAGAGTTATAAATGACAGCTATCGTCCAAAAATAGACTGAAGTAAGGCTGCCAAGAGGACTTGAAAGCGGGGCAGAATTGCAGGAAACCGATTTCAGGAGGTAGACTGGAATTGCATTGAAAGCATAGGAAAAGAGGCAGAACGTCCACAATGATGCACTTGGCCAAAAAGGGCGTATGCGTTTTTTCCTGAATATATTCAGGAAAAAACGCATACGCCCTTTTTGGCCAACCAAGCAAGCTTGCAAAGGAAATCTGCACTACAATGAAGTCTCACTTCCCCCCGGTCAAAAGGGCCATCTGAAAAAAGTGTAAAATCCAGAAAGGCAGGACAGGCCATGGAGAACTGGGAGCCTTGTTATGCTGATGGGCGGGATGTAAATTGCCAACAGACACTCGGGAGAAGTGTATGGTGTTTCCTGAAACATCTAAAAAACAAAGCAACAGAGCCTAGGGCACTTCCACTTATGGTCCTATAGCTTAGGGAAATTAAAATCAAAAAGACACAGCCACCCCAAAGTTTGGAACGCCTCTGTTTACAAGAACCTCGTTTACAGTACAAGTTCAACATCGCAGAAAGTGAAAAATGGATAAAGAAGTTGTGGTATTTACTTACAAAGCAATATCACTCAGCAATGAAATCTATGTCATCAGGCCCTTAGCAGCACAATGAGTGGATTCAGGTATGATGATTCTAACTGAAATAAGTCACACAGAAAAAGAAACATCATAAGATATCAGTAATACACGGAATGTAAACTTGGCTACACAGGAACTGAATTACAGAACAGAACAGGGTCTCAAATTTAGAAAACCAACTTATGCTTGCTTAAGGGGAAAGGTGAGTTGGGGTGCTGCATAAAACCAGAGATTGAAATGAGCACAGATAAAGTTCCTTAAGCCAAATATGGAATAGACAAGAGCTACTCCTTGCTCAACGAAATGGACTCAACACCGCATATTAAACGCCTAAGAATGTACCTGACTAGTAAGTATCTTAAAACCTATGGATTGCTATGTCTCCGAAAGAGAATCAAGCATGTGTACAGGGGCATAAACGCAGCAGTGATAGGATTGGAGAGGTTCGGTGAGCAAATGAAGACCCTTTGAAGTCATATTGCATGGTACCCATTCCACGGGTTTCAACTCTCCAGGTTTAAGGTATTCTTCCTTCAGCTAAAACATGCATGTGGAACCCAGAGTATGATCAACCATGTGATCGGGAGACGTGTTCAAATATGTCTCAGTTTTCCTCCCCTGGTACTCGGGTGCAACATTCCAGACGCTTTACTAACACTCTCCCCACTTGGAGAGTCAGCCCTTTAACCTCCTGTTTGGCCCAGTTTGCAATTTCTGCGGAAGATGAACAGGAATAGCGAGAACCAATGAGAGACTAGCTGGAGGTGTCTGGACGGGCAAATTTAACTCTCATTTCCCACCAGGAAGAGGAATAACCAAAGGCTCAGCGTGCCGTGCCGGAACCAGATTAGGGCCTGAAGCCATCCTGCGGTGTTGCGGCCAGCTCACAAGAAAGCGAGTTGAAGAAAGGAGCTCAGGGGCACTGTAATTCACAAACCTGCAGAGTTATAAATGACAGCTATCGTCCAAAAATAGACTGAAGTAAGGCTGCCAAGAGGACTTGAAAGCGGGGCAGAATTGCAGGAAACCGATTTCAGGAGGTAGACTGGAATTGCATTGAAAGCATAGGAAAAGAGGCAGAACGTCCACAATGATGCACTTGGCCAAAAAGGGCGTATGCGTTTTTTCCTGAATATATTCAGGAAAAAACGCATACGCCCTTTTTGGCCAACCAAGCAAGCTTGCAAAGGAAATCTGCACTACAATGAAGTCTCACTTCCCCCCGGTCAAAAGGGCCATCTGAAAAAAGTGTAAAATCCAGAAAGGCAGGACAGGCCATGGAGAACTGGGAGCCTTGTTATGCTGATGGGCGGGATGTAAATTGCCAACAGACACTCGGGAGAAGTGTATGGTGTTTCCTGAAACATCTAAAAAACAAAGCAACAGAGCCTAGGGCACTTCCACTTATGGTCCTATAGCTTAGGGAAATTAAAATCAAAAAGACACAGCCACCCCAAAGTTTGGATGGCTCTGTTTACAAGAACCTCGTTTACAGTACAAGTTCAACATCGCAGAAAGTGAAAAATGGATAAAGAAGTTGTGGTATTTACTTACAAAGCAATATCACTCAGCAATGAAATCTATGTCATCAGGCCCTTAGCAGCACAATGAGTGGATTCAGGTATGATGATTCTAACTGAAATAAGTCACACAGAAAAAGAAACATCATAAGATATCAGTAATACACGGAATGTAAACTTGGCTACACAGGAACTGAATTACAGAACAGAACAGGGTCTCAAATTTAGAAAACCAACTTATGCTTGCTTAAGGGGAAAGGTGAGTTGGGGTGCTGCATAAAACCAGAGATTGAAATGAGCACAGATAAAGTTCCTTAAGCCAAATATGGAATAGACAAGAGCTACTCCTTGCTCAACGAAATGGACTCAACACCGCATATTAAACGCCTAAGAATGTACCTGACTAGTAAGTATCTTAAAACCTATGGATTGCTATGTCTCCGAAAGAGAATCAAGCATGTGTACAGGGGCATAAACGCAGCAGTGATAGGATTGGAGAGGTTCGGTGAGCAAATGAAGACCCTTTGAAGTCATATTGCATGGTACCCATTCCACGGGTCTCAACTCTCCAGGTTTAAGGTATTCTTCCTTCAGCTAAAACATGCATGTGGAACCCAGAGTATGATCAACCATGTGATCGGGAGACGTGTTCAAATATGTCTCAGTTTTCCTCCCCTGGTACTCGGGTGCAACATTCCAGACGCTTTACTAACACTCTCCCCACTTGGAGAGTCAGCCCTTTAACCTCCTGTTTGGCCCAGTTTGCAATTTCTGCGGAAGATGAACAGGAATAGCGAGAACCAATGAGAGACTAGCTGGAGGTGTCTGGACGGGCAAATTTAACTCTCATTTCCCACCAGGAAGAGGAATTAACCAAAGGCTCAGCGTGCCGTGCCGGAACCAGATTAGGGCCTGAAGCCATCCTGCGGTGTTGCGGCCAGCTCACAAGAAAGCGAGTTGAAGAAAGGAGCTCAGGGGCACTGTAATTCACAAACCTGCAGAGTTATAAATGACAGCTATCGTCCAAAAATAGACTGAAGTAAGGCTGCCAAGAGGACTTGAAAGCGGGGCAGAATTGCAGGAAACCGATTTCAGGAGGTAGACTGGAATTGCATTGAAAGCATAGGAAAAGAGGCAGAACGTCCACAATGATGCACTTGGCCAAAAAGGGCGTATGCGTTTTTTCCTGAATATATTCAGGAAAAAACGCATACGCCCTTTTTGGCCAACCAAGCAAGCTTGCAAAGGAAATCTGCACTACAATGAAGTCTCACTTCCCCCCGGTCAAAAGGGCCATCTGAAAAAAGTGTAAAATCCAGAAAGGCAGGACAGGCCATGGAGAACTGGGAGCCTTGTTATGCTGATGGGCGGGATGTAAATTGCCAACAGACACTCGGGAGAAGTGTATGGTGTTTCCTGAAACATCTAAAAAACAAAGCAACAGAGCCTAGGGCACTTCCACTTATGGTCCTATAGCTTAGGGAAATTAAAATCAAAAAGACACAGCCACCCCAAAGTTTGGACGCTCTGTTTACAAGAACCTCGTTTACAGTACAAGTTCAACATCGCAGAAAGTGAAAAATGGATAAAGAAGTTGTGGTATTTACTTACAAAGCAATATCACTCAGCAATGAAATCTATGTCATCAGGCCCTTAGCAGCACAATGAGTGGATTCAGGTATGATGATTCTAACTGAAATAAGTCACACAGAAAAAGAAACATCATAAGATATCAGTAATACACGGAATGTAAACTTGGCTACACAGGAACTGAATTACAGAACAGAACAGGGTCTCAAATTTAGAAAACCAACTTATTCTTGCTTAAGGGTAAGGTGAGTTGGGGTGCTGCATAAAACCAGAGATTGAAATGAGCACAGATAAAGTTCCTTAAGCCAAATATGGAATAGACAAGAGCTACTCCTTGCTCAACGAAATGGACTCAACACCGCATATTAAACGCCTAAGAATGTACCTGACTAGTAAGTATCTTAAAACCTATGGATTGCTATGTCTCCGAAAGAGAATCAAGCATGTGTACAGGGGCATAAACGCAGCAGTGATAGGATTGGAGAGGTTCGGTGAGCAAATGAAGACCCTTTGAAGTCATATTGCATGGTACCCATTCCACGGGTTTCAACTCCCAGGTTTAAGGTATTCTTCCTTCAGCTAAAACATGCATGTGGAACCCAGAGTATGATCAACCATGTGATCGGGAGACGTGTTCAAATATGTCTCAGTTTTCCTCCCCTGGTACTCGGGTGCAACATTCCAGACGCTTTACTAACACTCTCCCCACTTGGAGAGTCAGAGCCTTTAACCTCCTGTTTGGCCCAGTTTGCAATTTCTGCGGAAGATGAACAGGAATAGCGAGAACCAATGAGAGACTAGCTGGAGGTGTCTGGACGGGCAAATTTAACTCTCATTTCCCACCAGGAAGAGGAAATAACCAAAGGCTCAGCGTGCCGTGCCGGAACCAGATTAGGGCCTGAAGCCATCCTGCGGTGTTGCGGCCAGGTCACAAGAAAGCGAGTTGAAGAAAGGAGCTCAGGGGCACTGTAATTCACAAACCTGCAGAGTTATAAATGACAGCTATCGTCCAAAAATAGACTGAAGTAAGGCTGCCAAGAGGACTTGAAAGCGGGGCAGAATTGCAGGAAACCGATTTCAGGAGGTAGACTGGAATTGCATTGAAAGCATAGGAAAAGAGGCAGAACGTCCACAATGATGCACTTGGCCAAAAAGGGCGTATGCGTTTTTTCCTGAATATATTCAGGAAAAAACGCATACGCCCTTTTTGGCCAACCAAGCAAGCTTGCAAAGGAAATCTGCACTACAATGAAGTCTCACTTCCCCCCGGTCAAAAGGGCCATCTGAAAAAAGTGTAAAATCCAGAAAGGCAGGACAGGCCATGGAGAACTGGGAGCCTTGTTATGCTGATGGGCGGGATGTAAATTGCCAACAGACACTCGGGAGAAGTGTATGGTGTTTCCTGAAACATCTAAAAAACAAAGCAACAGAGCCTAGGGCACTTCCACTTATGGTCCTATAGCTTAGGGAAATTAAAATCAAAAAGACACAGCCACCCCAAAGTTTGGACGGCTCTGTTTACAAGAACCTCGTTTACAGTACAAGTTCAACATCGCAGAAAGTGAAAAATGGATAAAGAAGTTGTGGTATTTACTTACAAAGCAATATCACTCAGCAATGAAATCTATGTCATCAGGCCCTTAGCAGCACAATGAGTGGATTCAGGTATGATGATTCTAACTGAAATAAGTCACACAGAAAAAGAAACATCATAAGATATCAGTAATACACGGAATGTAAACTTGGCTACACAGGAACTGAATTACAGAACAGAACAGGGTCTCAAATTTAGAAAACCAACTTATGCTTGCTTAAGGGAAAGGTGAGTTGGGGTGCTGCATAAAACCAGAGATTGAAATGAGCACAGATAAAGTTCCTTAAGCCAAATATGGAATAGACAAGAGCTACTCCTTGCTCAACGAAATGGACTCAACACCGCATATTAAACGCCTAAGAATGTACCTGACTAGTAAGTATCTTAAAACCTATGGATTGCTATGTCTCCGAAAGAGAATCAAGCATGTGTACAGGGGCATAAACGCAGCAGTGATAGGATTGGAGAGGTTCGGTGAGCAAATGAAGACCCTTTGAAGTCATATTGCATGGTACCCATTCCACGGGTTTCAACTCTCCAGGTTTAAGGTATTCTTCCTTCAGCTAAAACATGCATGTGGAACCCAGAGTATGATCAACCATGTGATCGGGAGACGTGTTCAAATATGTCTCAGTTTTCCTCCCCTGGTACTCGGGTGCAACATTCCAGACGCTTTACTAACACTCTCCCCACTTGGAGAGTCAGTCCCTTTAACCTCCTGTTTGGCCCAGTTTGCAATTTCTGCGGAAGATGAACAGGAATAGCGAGAACCAATGAGAGACTAGCTGGAGGTGTCTGGACGGGCAAATTTAACTCTCATTTCCCACCAGGAAGAGGAAATAACCAAAGGCTCAGCGTGCCGTGCCGGAACCAGATTAGGGCCTGAAGCCATCCTGCGGTGTTGCGGCCAGGTCACAAGAAAGCGAGTTGAAGAAAGGAGCTCAGGGGCACTGTAATTCACAAACCTGCAGAGTTATAAATGACAGCTATCGTCCAAAAATAGACTGAAGTAAGGCTGCCAAGAGGACTTGAAAGCGGGGCAGAATTGCAGGAAACCGATTTCAGGAGGTAGACTGGAATTGCATTGAAAGCATAGGAAAAGAGGCAGAACGTCCACAATGATGCACTTGGCCAAAAAGGGCGTATGCGTTTTTTCCTGAATATATTCAGGAAAAAACGCATACGCCCTTTTTGGCCAACCAAGCAAGCTTGCAAAGGAAATCTGCACTACAATGAAGTCTCACTTCCCCCCGGTCAAAAGGGCCATCTGAAAAAAGTGTAAAATCCAGAAAGGCAGGACAGGCCATGGAGAACTGGGAGCCTTGTTATGCTGATGGGCGGGATGTAAATTGCCAACAGACACTCGGGAGAAGTGTATGGTGTTTCCTGAAACATCTAAAAAACAAAGCAACAGAGCCTAGGGCACTTCCACTTATGGTCCTATAGCTTAGGGAAATTAAAATCAAAAAGACACAGCCACCCCAAAGTTTGGGACGGCTCTGTTTACAAGAACCTCGTTTACAGTACAAGTTCAACATCGCAGAAAGTGAAAAATGGATAAAGAAGTTGTGGTATTTACTTACAAAGCAATATCACTCAGCAATGAAATCTATGTCATCAGGCCCTTAGCAGCACAATGAGTGGATTCAGGTATGATGATTCTAACTGAAATAAGTCACACAGAAAAAGAAACATCATAAGATATCAGTAATACACGGAATGTAAACTTGGCTACACAGGAACTGAATTACAGAACAGAACAGGGTCTCAAATTTAGAAAACCAACTTATGCTTGCTTAAGGGGAAAGGTGAGTTGGGGTGCTGCATAAAACCAGAGATTGAAATGAGCACAGATAAAGTTCCTTAAGCCAAATATGGAATAGACAAGAGCTACTCCTTGCTCAACGAAATGGACTCAACACCCCATATTAAACGCCTAAGAATGTACCTGACTAGTAAGTATCTTAAAACCTATGGATTGCTATGTCTCCGAAAGAGAATCAAGCATGTGTACAGGGGCATAAACGCAGCAGTGATAGGATTGGAGAGGTTCGGTGAGCAAATGAAGACCCTTTGAAGTCATATTGCATGGTACCCATTCCACGGGTTTCAACTCTCCAGGTTTAAGGTATTCTTCCTTCAGCTAAAACATGCATGTGGAACCCAGAGTATGATCAACCATGTGATCGGGAGACGTGTTCAAATATGTCTCAGTTTTCCTCCCCTGGTACTCGGGTGCAACATTCCAGACGCTTTACTAACACTCTCCCCACTTGGAGAGTCAGCCCTTTAACCTCCTGTTTGGCCCAGTTTGCAATTTCTGCGGAAGATGAACAGGAATAGCGAGAACCAATGAGAGACTAGCTGGAGGTGTCTGGACGGGCAAATTTAACTCTCATTTCCCACCAGGAAGAGGAAATAACCAAAGGCTCAGCGTGCCGTGCCGGAACCAGATTAGGGCCTGAAGCCATCCTGCGGTGTTGCGGCCAGCTCACAAGAAAGCGAGTTGAAGAAAGGAGCTCAGGGGCACTGTAATTCACAAACCTGCAGAGTTATAAATGACAGCTATCGTCCAAAAATAGACTGAAGTAAGGCTGCCAAGAGGACTTGAAAGCGGGGCAGAATTGCAGGAAACCGATTTCAGGAGGTAGACTGGAATTGCATTGAAAGCATAGGAAAAGAGGCAGAACGTCCACAATGATGCACTTGGCCAAAAAGGGCGTATGCGTTTTTTCCTGAATATATTCAGGAAAAAACGCATACGCCCTTTTTGGCCAACCAAGCAAGCTTGCAAAGGAAATCTGCACTACAATGAAGTCTCACTTCCCCCCGGTCAAAAGGGCCATCTGAAAAAAGTGTAAAATCCAGAAAGGCAGGACAGGCCATGGAGAACTGGGAGCCTTGTTATGCTGATGGGCGGGATGTAAATTGCCAACAGACACTCGGGAGAAGTGTATGGTGTTTCCTGAAACATCTAAAAAACAAAGCAACAGAGCCTAGGGCACTTCCACTTATGGTCCTATAGCTTAGGGAAATTAAAATCAAAAAGACACAGCCACCCCAAAGTTTGGAACGCCTCTGTTTACAAGAACCTCGTTTACAGTACAAGTTCAACATCGCAGAAAGTGAAAAATGGATAAAGAAGTTGTGGTATTTACTTACAAAGCAATATCACTCAGCAATGAAATCTATGTCATCAGGCCCTTAGCAGCACAATGAGTGGATTCAGGTATGATGATTCTAACTGAAATAAGTCACACAGAAAAAGAAACATCATAAGATATCAGTAATACACGGAATGTAAACTTGGCTACACAGGAACTGAATTACAGAACAGAACAGGGTCTCAAATTTAGAAAACCAACTTATGCTTGCTTAAGGGGAAAGGTGAGTTGGGGTGCTGCATAAAACCAGAGATTGAAATGAGCACAGATAAAGTTCCTTAAGCCAAATATGGAATAGACAAGAGCTACTCCTTGCTCAACGAAATGGACTCAACACCGCATATTAAACGCCTAAGAATGTACCTGACTAGTAAGTATCTTAAAACCTATGGATTGCTATGTCTCCGAAAGAGAATCAAGCATGTGTACAGGGGCATAAACGCAGCAGTGATAGGATTGGAGAGGTTCGGTGAGCAAATGAAGACCCTTTGAAGTCATATTGCATGGTACCCATTCCACGGGTTTCAACTCTCCAGGTTTAAGGTATTCTTCCTTCAGCTAAAACATGCATGTGGAACCCAGAGTATGATCAACCATGTGATCGGGAGACGTGTTCAAATATGTCTCAGTTTTCCTCCCCTGGTACTCGGGTGCAACATTCCAGACGCTTTACTAACACTCTCCCCACTTGGAGAGTCAGCCCTTTAACCTCCTGTTTGGCCCAGTTTGCAATTTCTGCGGAAGATGAACAGGAATAGCGAGAACCAATGAGAGACTAGCTGGAGGTGTCTGGACGGGCAAATTTAACTCTCATTTCCCACCAGGAAGAGGAAATAACCAAAGGCTCAGCGTGCCGTGCCGGAACCAGATTAGGGCCTGAAGCCATCCTGCGGTGTTGCGGCCAGCTCACAAGAAAGCGAGTTGAAGAAAGGAGCTCAGGGGCACTGTAATTCACAAACCTGCAGAGTTATAAATGACAGCTATCGTCCAAAAATAGACTGAAGTAAGGCTGCCAAGAGGACTTGAAAGCGGGGCAGAATTGCAGGAAACCGATTTCAGGAGGTAGACTGGAATTGCATTGAAAGCATAGGAAAAGAGGCAGAACGTCCACAATGATGCACTTGGCCAAAAAGGGCGTATGCGTTTTTTCCTGAATATATTCAGGAAAAAACGCATACGCCCTTTTTGGCCAACCAAGCAAGCTTGCAAAGGAAATCTGCACTACAATGAAGTCTCACTTCCCCCCGGTCAAAAGGGCCATCTGAAAAAAGTGTAAAATCCAGAAAGGCAGGACAGGCCATGGAGAACTGGGAGCCTTGTTATGCTGATGGGCGGGATGTAAATTGCCAACAGACACTCGGGAGAAGTGTATGGTGTTTCCTGAAACATCTAAAAAACAAAGCAACAGAGCCTAGGGCACTTCCACTTATGGTCCTATAGCTTAGGGAAATTAAAATCAAAAAGACACAGCCACCCCAAAGTTTGGGACGCCTCTGTTTACAAGAACCTCGTTTACAGTACAAGTTCAACATCGCAGAAAGTGAAAAATGGATAAAGAAGTTGTGGTATTTACTTACAAAGCAATATCACTCAGCAATGAAATCTATGTCATCAGGCCCTTAGCAGCACAATGAGTGGATTCAGGTATGATGATTCTAACTGAAATAAGTCACACAGAAAAAGAAACATCATAAGATATCAGTAATACACGGAATGTAAACTTGGCTACACAGGAACTGAATTACAGAACAGAACAGGGTCTCAAATTTAGAAAACCAACTTATGCTTGCTTAAGGGGAAAGGTGAGTTGGGGTGCTGCATAAAACCAGAGATTGAAATGAGCACAGATAAAGTTCCTTAAGCCAAATATGGAATAGACAAGAGCTACTCCTTGCTCAACGAAATGGACTCAACACCGCATATTAAACGCCTAAGAATGTACCTGACTAGTAAGTATCTTAAAACCTATGGATTGCTATGTCTCCGAAAGAGAATCAAGCATGTGTACAGGGGCATAAACGCAGCAGTGATAGGATTGGAGAGGTTCGGTGAGCATATGAAGACCCTTTGAAGTCATATTGCATGGTACCCATTCCACGGGTTTCAACTCCCAGGTTTAAGGTATTCTTCCTTCAGCTAAAACATGCATGTGGAACCCAGAGTATGATCAACCATGTGATCGGGAGACGTGTTCAAATATGTCTCAGTTTTCCTCCCCTGGTACTCGGGTGCAACATTCCAGACGCTTTACTAACACTCTCCCCACTTGGAGAGTCAGCCCTTTAACCTCCTGTTTGGCCCAGTTTGCAATTTCTGCGGAAGATGAACAGGAATAGCGAGAACCAATGAGAGACTAGCTGGAGGTGTCTGGACGGGCAAATTTAACTCTCATTTCCCACCAGGAAGAGGAATTAACCAAAGGCTCAGCGTGCCGTGCCGGAACCAGATTAGGGCCTGAAGCCATCCTGCGGTGTTGCGGCCAGGTCACAAGAAAGCGAGTTGAAGAAAGGAGCTCAGGGGCACTGTAATTCACAAACCTGCAGAGTTATAAATGACAGCTATCGTCCAAAAATAGACTGAAGTAAGGCTGCCAAGAGGACTTGAAAGCGGGGCAGAATTGCAGGAAACCGATTTCAGGAGGTAGACTGGAATTGCATTGAAAGCATAGGAAAAGAGGCAGAACGTCCACAATGATGCACTTGGCCAAAAAGGGCGTATGCGTTTTTTCCTGAATATATTCAGGAAAAAACGCATACGCCCTTTTTGGCCAACCAAGCAAGCTTGCAAAGGAAATCTGCACTACAATGAAGTCTCACTTCCCCCCGGTCAAAAGGGCCATCTGAAAAAAGTGTAAAATCCAGAAAGGCAGGACAGGCCATGGAGAACTGGGAGCCTTGTTATGCTGATGGGCGGGATGTAAATTGCCAACAGACACTCGGGAGAAGTGTATGGTGTTTCCTGAAACATCTAAAAAACAAAGCAACAGAGCCTAGGGCACTTCCACTTATGGTCCTATAGCTTAGGGAAATTAAAATCAAAAAGACACAGCCACCCCAAAGTTTGGAACGGCTCTGTTTACAAGAACCTCGTTTACAGTACAAGTTCAACATCGCAGAAAGTGAAAAATGGATAAAGAAGTTGTGGTATTTACTTACAAAGCAATATCACTCAGCAATGAAATCTATGTCATCAGGCCCTTAGCAGCACAATGAGTGGATTCAGGTATGATGATTCTAACTGAAATAAGTCACACAGAAAAAGAAACATCATAAGATATCAGTAATACACGGAATGTAAACTTGGCTACACAGGAACTGAATTACAGAACAGAACAGGGTCTCAAATTTAGAAAACCAACTTATGCTTGCTTAAGGGGAAAGGTGAGTTGGGGTGCTGCATAAAACCAGAGATTGAAATGAGCACAGATAAAGTTCCTTAAGCCAAATATGGAATAGACAAGAGCTACTCCTTGCTCAACGAAATGGACTCAACACCGCATATTAAACGCCTAAGAATGTACCTGACTAGTAAGTATCTTAAAACCTATGGATTGCTATGTCTCCGAAAGAGAATCAAGCATGTGTACAGGGGCATAAACGCAGCAGTGATAGGATTGGAGAGGTTCGGTGAGCAAATGAAGACCCTTTGAAGTCATATTGCATGGTACCCATTCCACGGGTTTCAACTCCCAGGTTTAAGGTATTCTTCCTTCAGCTAAAACATGCATGTGGAACCTAGAGTATGATCAACCATGTGATCGGGAGACGTGTTCAAATATGTCTCAGTTTTCCTCCCCTGGTACTCGGGTGCAACATTCCAGACGCTTTACTAACACTCTCCCCACTTGGAGAGTCAGTCCCTTTAACCTCCTGTTTGGCCCAGTTTGCAATTTCTGCGGAAGATGAACAGGAATAGCGAGAACCAATGAGAGACTAGCTGGAGGTGTCTGGACGGGCAAATTTAACTCTCATTTCCCACCAGGAAGAGGAAATAACCAAAGGCTCAGCGTGCCGTGCCGGAACCAGATTAGGGCCTGAAGCCATCCTGCGGTGTTGCGGCCAGGTCACAAGAAAGCGAGTTGAAGAAAGGAGCTCAGGGGCACTGTAATTCACAAACCTGCAGAGTTATAAATGACAGCTATCGTCCAAAAATAGACTGAAGTAAGGCTGCCAAGAGGACTTGAAAGCGGGGCAGAATTGCAGGAAACCGATTTCAGGAGGTAGACTGGAATTGCATTGAAAGCATAGGAAAAGAGGCAGAACGTCCACAATGATGCACTTGGCCAAAAAGGGCGTATGCGTTTTTTCCTGAATATATTCAGGAAAAAACGCATACGCCCTTTTTGGCCAACCAAGCAAGCTTGCAAAGGAAATCTGCACTACAATGAAGTCTCACTTCCCCCCGGTCAAAAGGGCCATCTGAAAAAAGTGTAAAATCCAGAAAGGCAGGACAGGCCATGGAGAACTGGGAGCCTTGTTATGCTGATGGGCGGGATGTAAATTGCCAACAGACACTCGGGAGAAGTGTATGGTGTTTCCTGAAACATCTAAAAAACAAAGCAACAGAGCCTAGGGCACTTCCACTTATGGTCCTATAGCTTAGGGAAATTAAAATCAAAAAGACACAGCCACCCCAAAGTTTGGAACGGCTCTGTTTACAAGAACCTCGTTTACAGTACAAGTTCAACATCGCAGAAAGTGAAAAATGGATAAAGAAGTTGTGGTATTTACTTACAAAGCAATATCACTCAGCAATGAAATCTATGTCATCAGGCCCTTAGCAGCACAATGAGTGGATTCAGGTATGATGATTCTAACTGAAATAAGTCACACAGAAAAAGAAACATCATAAGATATCAGTAATACACGGAATGTAAACTTGGCTACACAGGAACTGAATTACAGAACAGAACAGGGTCTCAAATTTAGAAAACCAACTTATGCTTGCTTAAGGGAAAGGTGAGTTGGGGTGCTGCATAAAACCAGAGATTGAAATGAGCACAGATAAAGTTCCTTAAGCCAAATATGGAATAGACAAGAGCTACTCCTTGCTCAACGAAATGGACTCAACACCGCATATTAAACGCCTAAGAATGTACCTGACTAGTAAGTATCTTAAAACCTATGGATTGCTATGTCTCCGAAAGAGAATCAAGCATGTGTACAGGGGCATAAACGCAGCAGTGATAGGATTGGAGAGGTTCGGTGAGCAAATGAAGACCCTTTGAAGTCATATTGCATGGTACCCATTCCACGGGTTTCAACTCCCAGGTTTAAGGTATTCTTCCTTCAGCTAAAACATGCATGTGGAACCCAGAGTATGATCAACCATGTGATCGGGAGACGTGTTCAAATATGTCTCAGTTTTCCTCCCCTGGTACTCGGGTGCAACATTCCAGACGCTTTACTAACACTCTCCCGACTTGGAGAGTCAGTCCCTTTAACCTCCTGTTTGGCCCAGTTTGCAATTTCTGCGGAAGATGAACAGGAATAGCGAGAACCAATGAGAGACTAGCTGGAGGTGTCTGGACGGGCAAATTTAACTCTCATTTCCCACCAGGAAGAGGAATTAACCAAAGGCTCAGCGTGCCGTGCCGGAACCAGATTAGGGCCTGAAGCCATCCTGCGGTGTTGCGGCCAGCTCAAAAGAAAGCGAGTTGAAGAAAGGAGCTCAGGGGCACTGTAATTCACAAACCTGCAGAGTTATAAATGACAGCTATCGTCCAAAAATAGACTGAAGTAAGGCTGCCAAGAGGACTTGAAAGCGGGGCAGAATTGCAGGAAACCGATTTCAGGAGGTAGACTGGAATTGCATTGAAAGCATAGGAAAAGAGGCAGAACGTCCACAATGATGCACTTGGCCAAAAAGGGCGTATGCGTTTTTTCCTGAATATATTCAGGAAAAAACGCATACGCCCTTTTTGGCCAACCAAGCAAGCTTGCAAAGGAAATCTGCACTACAATGAAGTCTCACTTCCCCCCGGTCAAAAGGGCCATCTGAAAAAAGTGTAAAATCCAGAAAGGCAGGACAGGCCATGGAGAACTGGGAGCCTTGTTATGCTGATGGGCGGGATGTAAATTGCCAACAGACACTCGGGAGAAGTGTATGGTGTTTCCTGAAACATCTAAAAAACAAAGCAACAGAGCCTAGGGCACTTCCACTTATGGTCCTATAGCTTAGGGAAATTAAAATCAAAAAGACACAGCCACCCCAAAGTTTGGGACGCCTCTGTTTACAAGAACCTCGTTTACAGTACAAGTTCAACATCGCAGAAAGTGAAAAATGGATAAAGAAGTTGTGGTATTTACTTACAAAGCAATATCACTCAGCAATGAAATCTATGTCATCAGGCCCTTAGCAGCACAATGAGTGGATTCAGGTATGATGATTCTAACTGAAATAAGTCACACAGAAAAAGAAACATCATAAGATATCAGTAATACACGGAATGTAAACTTGGCTACACAGGAACTGAATTACAGAACAGAACAGGGTCTCAAATTTAGAAAACCAACTTATGCTTGCTTAAGGGGAAAGGTGAGTTGGGGTGCTGCATAAAACCAGAGATTGAAATGAGCACAGATAAAGTTCCTTAAGCCAAATATGGAATAGACAAGAGCTACTCCTTGCTCAACGAAATGGACTCAACACCGCATATTAAACGCCTAAGAATGTACCTGACTAGTAAGTATCTTAAAACCTATGGATTGCTATGTCTCCGAAAGAGAATCAAGCATGTGTACAGGGGCATAAACGCAGCAGTGATAGGATTGGAGAGGTTCGGTGAGCAAATGAAGACCCTTTGAAGTCATATTGCATGGTACCCATTCCACGGGTTTCAACTCCCAGGTTTAAGGTATTCTTCCTTCAGCTAAAACATGCATGTGGAACCCAGAGTATGATCAACCATGTGATCGGGAGACGTGTTCAAATATGTCTCAGTTTTCCTCCCCTGGTACTCGGGTGCAACATTCCAGACGCTTTACTAACACTCTCCCCACTTGGAGAGTCAGCCCTTTAACCTCCTGTTTGGCCCAGTTTGCAATTTCTGCGGAAGATGAACAGGAATAGCGAGAACCAATGAGAGACTAGCTGGAGGTGTCTGGACGGGCAAATTTAACTCTCATTTCCCACCAGGAAGAGGAAATAACCAAAGGCTCAGCGTGCCGTGCCGGAACCAGATTAGGGCCTGAAGCCATCCTGCGGTGTTGCGGCCAGCTCACAAGAAAGCGAGTTGAAGAAAGGAGCTCAGGGGCACTGTAATTCACAAACCTGCAGAGTTATAAATGACAGCTATCGTCCAAAAATAGACTGAAGTAAGGCTGCCAAGAGGACTTGAAAGCGGGGCAGAATTGCAGGAAACCGATTTCAGGAGGTAGACTGGAATTGCATTGAAAGCATAGGAAAAGAGGCAGAACGTCCACAATGATGCACTTGGCCAAAAAGGGCGTATGCGTTTTTTCCTGAATATATTCAGGAAAAAACGCATACGCCCTTTTTGGCCAACCAAGCAAGCTTGCAAAGGAAATCTGCACTACAATGAAGTCTCACTTCCCCCCGGTCAAAAGGGCCATCTGAAAAAAGTGTAAAATCCAGAAAGGCAGGACAGGCCATGGAGAACTGGGAGCCTTGTTATGCTGATGGGCGGGATGTAAATTGCCAACAGACACTCGGGAGAAGTGTATGGTGTTTCCTGAAACATCTAAAAAACAAAGCAACAGAGCCTAGGGCACTTCCACTTATGGTCCTATAGCTTAGGGAAATTAAAATCAAAAAGACACAGCCACCCCAAAGTTTGGAACGGCTCTGTTTACAAGAACCTCGTTTACAGTACAAGTTCAACATCGCAGAAAGTGAAAAATGGATAAAGAAGTTGTGGTATTTACTTACAAAGCAATATCACTCAGCAATGAAATCTATGTCATCAGGCCCTTAGCAGCACAATGAGTGGATTCAGGTATGATGATTCTAACTGAAATAAGTCACACAGAAAAAGAAACATCATAAGATATCAGTAATACACGGAATGTAAACTTGGCTACACAGGAACTGAATTACAGAACAGAACAGGGTCTCAAATTTAGAAAACCAACTTATGCTTGCTTAAGGGGAAAGGTGAGTTGGGGTGCTGCATAAAACCAGAGATTGAAATGAGCACAGATAAAGTTCCTTAAGCCAAATATGGAATAGACAAGAGCTACTCCTTGCTCAACGAAATGGACTCAACACCGCATATTAAACGCCTAAGAATGTACCTGACTAGTAAGTATCTTAAAACCTATGGATTGCTATGTCTCCGAAAGAGAATCAAGCATGTGTACAGGGGCATAAACGCAGCAGTGATAGGATTGGAGAGGTTCGGTGAGCAAATGAAGACCCTTTGAAGTCATATTGCATGGTACCCATTCCACGGGTTTCAACTCCCAGGTTTAAGGTATTCTTCCTTCAGCTAAAACATGCATGTGGAACCCAGAGTATGATCAACCATGTGATCGGGAGACGTGTTCAAATATGTCTCAGTTTTCCTCCCCTGGTACTCGGGTGCAACATTCCAGACGCTTTACTAACACTCTCCCCACTTGGAGAGTCAGCGCCTTTAACCTCCTGTTTGGCCCAGTTTGCAATTTCTGCGGAAGATGAACAGGAATAGCGAGAACCAATGAGAGACTAGCTGGAGGTGTCTGGACGGGCAAATTTAACTCTCATTTCCCACCAGGAAGAGGAATTAACCAAAGGCTCAGCGTGCCGTGCCGGAACCAGATTAGGGCCTGAAGCCATCCTGCGGTGTTGCGGCCAGCTCACAAGAAAGCGAGTTGAAGAAAGGAGCTCAGGGGCACTGTAATTCACAAACCTGCAGAGTTATAAATGACAGCTATCGTCCAAAAATAGACTGAAGTAAGGCTGCCAAGAGGACTTGAAAGCGGGGCAGAATTGCAGGAAACCGATTTCAGGAGGTAGACTGGAATTGCATTGAAAGCATAGGAAAAGAGGCAGAACGTCCACAATGATGCACTTGGCCAAAAAGGGCGTATGCGTTTTTTCCTGAATATATTCAGGAAAAAACGCATACGCCCTTTTTGGCCAACCAAGCAAGCTTGCAAAGGAAATCTGCACTACAATGAAGTCTCACTTCCCCCGGTCAAAAGGGCCATCTGAAAAAAGTGTAAAATCCAGAAAGGCAGGACAGGCCATGGAGAACTGGGAGCCTTGTTATGCTGATGGGCGGGATGTAAATTGCCAACAGACACTCGGGAGAAGTGTATGGTGTTTCCTGAAACATCTAAAAAACAAAGCAACAGAGCCTAGGGCACTTCCACTTATGGTCCTATAGCTTAGGGAAATTAAAATCAAAAAGACACAGCCACCCCAAAGTTTGGAACGGCTCTGTTTACAAGAACCTCGTTTACAGTACAAGTTCAACATCGCAGAAAGTGAAAAATGGATAAAGAAGTTGTGGTATTTACTTACAAAGCAATATCACTCAGCAATGAAATCTATGTCATCAGGCCCTTAGCAGCACAATGAGTGGATTCAGGTATGATGATTCTAACTGAAATAAGTCACACAGAAAAAGAAACATCATAAGATATCAGTAATACACGGAATGTAAACTTGGCTACACAGGAACTGAATTACAGAACAGAACAGGGTCTCAAATTTAGAAAACCAACTTATGCTTGCTTAAGGGGAAAGGTGAGTTGGGGTGCTGCATAAAACCAGAGATTGAAATGAGCACAGATAAAGTTCCTTAAGCCAAATATGGAATAGACAAGAGCTACTCCTTGCTCAACGAAATGGACTCAACACCGCATATTAAACGCCTAAGAATGTACCTGACTAGTAAGTATCTTAAAACCTATGGATTGCTATGTCTCCGAAAGAGAATCAAGCATGTGTACAGGGGCATAAACGCAGCAGTGATAGGATTGGAGAGGTTCGGTGAGCAAATGAAGACCCTTTGAAGTCATATTGCATGGTACCCATTCCACGGGTTTCAACTCTCCAGGTTTAAGGTATTCTTCCTTCAGCTAAAACATGCATGTGGAACCCAGAGTATGATCAACCATGTGATCGGGAGACGTGTTCAAATATGTCTCAGTTTTCCTCCCCTGGTACTCGGGTGCAACATTCCAGACGCTTTACTAACACTCTCCCCACTTGGAGAGTCAGCCCTTTAACCTCCTGTTTGGCCCAGTTTGCAATTTCTGCGGAAGATGAACAGGAATAGCGAGAACCAATGAGAGACTAGCTGGAGGTGTCTGGACGGGCAAATTTAACTCTCATTTCCCACCAGGAAGAGGAAATAACCAAAGGCTCAGCGTGCCGTGCCGGAACCAGATTAGGGCCTGAAGCCATCCTGCGGTGTTGCGGCCAGCTCACAAGAAAGCGAGTTGAAGAAAGGAGCTCAGGGGCACTGTAATTCACAAACCTGCAGAGTTATAAATGACAGCTATCGTCCAAAAATAGACTGAAGTAAGGCTGCCAAGAGGACTTGAAAGCGGGGCAGAATTGCAGGAAACCGATTTCAGGAGGTAGACTGGAATTGCATTGAAAGCATAGGAAAAGAGGCAGAACGTCCACAATGATGCACTTGGCCAAAAAGGGCGTATGCGTTTTTTCCTGAATATATTCAGGAAAAAACGCATACGCCCTTTTTGGCCAACCAAGCAAGCTTGCAAAGGAAATCTGCACTACAATGAAGTCTCACTTCCCCCCGGTCAAAAGGGCCATCTGAAAAAAGTGTAAAATCCAGAAAGGCAGGACAGGCCATGGAGAACTGGGAGCCTTGTTATGCTGATGGGCGGGATGTAAATTGCCAACAGACACTCGGGAGAAGTGTATGGTGTTTCCTGAAACATCTAAAAAACAAAGCAACAGAGCCTAGGGCACTTCCACTTATGGTCCTATAGCTTAGGGAAATTAAAATCAAAAAGACACAGCCACCCCAAAGTTTGGAACGGCTCTGTTTACAAGAACCTCGTTTACAGTACAAGTTCAACATCGCAGAAAGTGAAAAATGGATAAAGAAGTTGTGGTATTTACTTACAAAGCAATATCACTCAGCAATGAAATCTATGTCATCAGGCCCTTAGCAGCACAATGAGTGGATTCAGGTATGATGATTCTAACTGAAATAAGTCACACAGAAAAAGAAACATCATAAGATATCAGTAATACACGGAATGTAAACTTGGCTACACAGGAACTGAATTACAGAACAGAACAGGGTCTCAAATTTAGAAAACCAACTTATGCTTGCTTAAGGGGAAAGGTGAGTTGGGGTGCTGCATAAAACCAGAGATTGAAATGAGCACAGATAAAGTTCCTTAAGCCAAATATGGAATAGACAAGAGCTACTCCTTGCTCAACGAAATGGACTCAACACCGCATATTAAACGCCTAAGAATGTACCTGACTAGTAAGTATCTTAAAACCTATGGATTGCTATGTCTCCGAAAGAGAATCAAGCATGTGTACAGGGGCATAAACGCAGCAGTGATAGGATTGGAGAGGTTCGGTGAGCAAATGAAGACCCTTTGAAGTCATATTGCATGGTACCCATTCCACGGGTTTCAACTCCCAGGTTTAAGGTATTCTTCCTTCAGCTAAAACATGCATGTGGAACCCAGAGTATGATCAACCATGTGATCGGGAGACGTGTTCAAATATGTCTCAGTTTTCCTCCCCTGGTACTCGGGTGCAACATTCCAGACGCTTTACTAACACTCTCCCCACTTGGAGAGTCAGCCCTTTAACCTCCTGTTTGGCCCAGTTTGCAATTTCTGCGGAAGATGAACAGGAATAGCGAGAACCAATGAGAGACTAGCTGGAGGTGTCTGGACGGGCAAATTTAACTCTCATTTCCCACCAGGAAGAGGAATAACCAAAGGCTCAGCGTGCCGTGCCGGAACCAGATTAGGGCCTGAAGCCATCCTGCGGTGTTGCGGCCAGGTCACAAGAAAGCGAGTTGAAGAAAGGAGCTCAGGGGCACTGTAATTCACAAACCTGCAGAGTTATAAATGACAGCTATCGTCCAAAAATAGACTGAAGTAAGGCTGCCAAGAGGACTTGAAAGCGGGGCAGAATTGCAGGAAACCGATTTCAGGAGGTAGACTGGAATTGCATTGAAAGCATAGGAAAAGAGGCAGAACGTCCACAATGATGCACTTGGCCAAAAAGGGCGTATGCGTTTTTTCCTGAATATATTCAGGAAAAAACGCATACGCCCTTTTTGGCCAACCAAGCAAGCTTGCAAAGGAAATCTGCACTACAATGAAGTCTCACTTCCCCCCGGTCAAAAGGGCCATCTGAAAAAAGTGTAAAATCCAGAAAGGCAGGACAGGCCATGGAGAACTGGGAGCCTTGTTATGCTGATGGGCGGGATGTAAATTGCCAACAGACACTCGGGAGAAGTGTATGGTGTTTCCTGAAACATCTAAAAAACAAAGCAACAGAGCCTAGGGCACTTCCACTTATGGTCCTATAGCTTAGGGAAATTAAAATCAAAAAGACACAGCCACCCCAAAGTTTGGAACGGCTCTGTTTACAAGAACCTCGTTTACAGTACAAGTTCAACATCGCAGAAAGTGAAAAATGGATAAAGAAGTTGTGGTATTTACTTACAAAGCAATATCACTCAGCAATGAAATCTATGTCATCAGGCCCTTAGCAGCACAATGAGTGGATTCAGGTATGATGATTCTAACTGAAATAAGTCACACAGAAAAAGAAACATCATAAGATATCAGTAATACACGGAATGTAAACTTGGCTACACAGGAACTGAATTACAGAACAGAACAGGGTCTCAAATTTAGAAAACCAACTTATGCTTGCTTAAGGGGAAAGGTGAGTTGGGGTGCTGCATAAAACCAGAGATTGAAATGAGCACAGATAAAGTTCCTTAAGCCAAATATGGAATAGACAAGAGCTACTCCTTGCTCAACGAAATGGACTCAACACCGCATATTAAACGCCTAAGAATGTACCTGACTAGTAAGTATCTTAAAACCTATGGATTGCTATGTCTCCGAAAGAGAATCAAGCATGTGTACAGGGGCATAAACGCAGCAGTGATAGGATTGGAGAGGTTCGGTGAGCAAATGAAGACCCTTTGAAGTCATATTGCATGGTACCCATTCCACGGGTTTCAACTCCCAGGTTTAAGGTATTCTTCCTTCAGCTAAAACATGCATGTGGAACCCAGAGTATGATCAACCATGTGATCGGGAGACGTGTTCAAATATGTCTCAGTTTTCCTCCCCTGGTACTCGGGTGCAACATTCCAGACGCTTTACTAACACTCTCCCCACTTGGAGAGTCAGCCCTTTAACCTCCTGTTTGGCCCAGTTTGCAATTTCTGCGGAAGATGAACAGGAATAGCGAGAACCAATGAGAGACTAGCTGGAGGTGTCTGGACGGGCAAATTTAACTCTCATTTCCCACCAGGAAGAGGAATAACCAAAGGCTCAGCATGCCGTGCCGGAACCAGATTAGGGCCTGAAGCCATCCTGCGGTGTTGCGGCCAGCTCACAAGAAAGCGAGTTGAAGAAAGGAGCTCAGGGGCACTGTAATTCACAAACCTGCAGAGTTATAAATGACAGCTATCGTCCAAAAATAGACTGAAGTAAGGCTGCCAAGAGGACTTGAAAGCGGGGCAGAATTGCAGGAAACCGATTTCAGGAGGTAGACTGGAATTGCATTGAAAGCATAGGAAAAGAGGCAGAACGTCCACAATGATGCACTTGGCCAAAAAGGGCGTATGCGTTTTTTCCTGAATATATTCAGGAAAAAACGCATACGCCCTTTTTGGCCAACCAAGCAAGCTTGCAAAGGAAATCTGCACTACAATGAAGTCTCACTTCCCCCCGGTCAAAAGGGCCATCTGAAAAAAGTGTAAAATCCAGAAAGGCAGGACAGGCCATGGAGAACTGGGAGCCTTGTTATGCTGATGGGCGGGATGTAAATTGCCAACAGACACTCGGGAGAAGTGTATGGTGTTTCCTGAAACATCTAAAAAACAAAGCAACAGAGCCTAGGGCACTTCCACTTATGGTCCTATAGCTTAGGGAAATTAAAATCAAAAAGACACAGCCACCCCAAAGTTTGGAACGGCTCTGTTTACAAGAACCTCGTTTACAGTACAAGTTCAACATCGCAGAAAGTGAAAAATGGATAAAGAAGTTGTGGTATTTACTTACAAAGCAATATCACTCAGCAATGAAATCTATGTCATCAGGCCCTTAGCAGCACAATGAGTGGATTCAGGTATGATGATTCTAACTGAAATAAGTCACACAGAAAAAGAAACATCATAAGATATCAGTAATACACGGAATGTAAACTTGGCTACACAGGAACTGAATTACAGAACAGAACAGGGTCTCAAATTTAGAAAACCAACTTATGCTTGCTTAAGGGGAAAGGTGAGTTGGGGTGCTGCATAAAACCAGAGATTGAAATGAGCACAGATAAAGTTCCTTAAGCCAAATATGGAATAGACAAGAGCTACTCCTTGCTCAACGAAATGGACTCAACACCGCATATTAAACGCCTAAGAATGTACCTGACTAGTAAGTATCTTAAAACCTATGGATTGCTATGTCTCCGAAAGAGAATCAAGCATGTGTACAGGGGCATAAACGCAGCAGTGATAGGATTGGAGAGGTTCGGTGAGCAAATGAAGACCCTTTGAAGTCATATTGCATGGTACCCATTCCACGGGTCCAACTCTCCAGGTTTAAGGTATTCTTCCTTCAGCTAAAACATGCATGTGGAACCCAGAGTATGATCAACCATGTGATCGGGAGACGTGTTCAAATATGTCTCAGTTTTCCTCCCCTGGTACTCGGGTGCAACATTCCAGACGCTTTACTAACACTCTCCCCACTTGGAGAGTCAGCGCCTTTAACCTCCTGTTTGGCCCAGTTTGCAATTTCTGCGGAAGATGAACAGGAATAGCGAGAACCAATGAGAGACTAGCTGGAGGTGTCTGGACGGGCAAATTTAACTCTCATTTCCCACCAGGAAGAGGAAATAACCAAAGGCTCAGCGTGCCGTGCCGGAACCAGATTAGGGCCTGAAGCCATCCTGCGGTGTTGCGGCCAGCTCACAAGAAAGCGAGTTGAAGAAAGGAGCTCAGGGGCACTGTAATTCACAAACCTGCAGAGTTATAAATGACAGCTATCGTCCAAAAATAGACTGAAGTAAGGCTGCCAAGAGGACTTGAAAGCGGGGCAGAATTGCAGGAAACCGATTTCAGGAGGTAGACTGGAATTGCATTGAAAGCATAGGAAAAGAGGCAGAACGTCCACAATGATGCACTTGGCCAAAAAGGGCGTATGCGTTTTTTCCTGAATATATTCAGGAAAAAACGCATACGCCCTTTTTGGCCAACCAAGCAAGCTTGCAAAGGAAATCTGCACTACAATGAAGTCTCACTTCCCCCCGGTCAAAAGGGCCATCTGAAAAAAGTGTAAAATCCAGAAAGGCAGGACAGGCCATGGAGAACTGGGAGCCTTGTTATGCTGATGGGCGGGATGTAAATTGCCAACAGACACTCGGGAGAAGTGTATGGTGTTTCCTGAAACATCTAAAAAACAAAGCAACAGAGCCTAGGGCACTTCCACTTATGGTCCTATAGCTTAGGGAAATTAAAATCAAAAAGACACAGCCACCCCAAAGTTTGGAACGGCTCTGTTTACAAGAACCTCGTTTACAGTACAAGTTCAACATCGCAGAAAGTGAAAAATGGATAAAGAAGTTGTGGTATTTACTTACAAAGCAATATCACTCAGCAATGAAATCTATGTCATCAGGCCCTTAGCAGCACAATGAGTGGATTCAGGTATGATGATTCTAACTGAAATAAGTCACACAGAAAAAGAAACATCATAAGATATCAGTAATACACGGAATGTAAACTTGGCTACACAGGAACTGAATTACAGAACAGAACAGGGTCTCAAATTTAGAAAACCAACTTATGCTTGCTTAAGGGGAAAGGTGAGTTGGGGTGCTGCATAAAACCAGAGATTGAAATGAGCACAGATAAAGTTCCTTAAGCCAAATATGGAATAGACAAGAGCTACTCCTTGCTCAACGAAATGGACTCAACACCGCATATTAAACGCCTAAGAATGTACCTGACTAGTAAGTATCTTAAAACCTATGGATTGCTATGTCTCCGAAAGAGAATCAAGCATGTGTACAGGGGCATAAACGCAGCAGTGATAGGATTGGAGAGGTTCGGTGAGCAAATGAAGACCCTTTGAAGTCATATTGCATGGTACCCATTCCACGGGTTTCAACTCCCAGGTTTAAGGTATTCTTCCTTCAGCTAAAACATGCATGTGGAACCCAGAGTATGATCAACCATGTGATCGGGAGACGTGTTCAAATATGTCTCAGTTTTCCTCCCCTGGTACTCGGGTGCAACATTCCAGACGCTTTACTAACACTCTCCCCACTTGGAGAGTCAGCGCCTTTAACCTCCTGTTTGGCCCAGTTTGCAATTTCTGCGGAAGATGAACAGGAATAGCGAGAACCAATGAGAGACTAGCTGGAGGTGTCTGGACGGGCAAATTTAACTCTCATTTCCCACCAGGAAGAGGAAATAACCAAAGGCTCAGCGTGCCGTGCCGGAACCAGATTAGGGCCTGAAGCCATCCTGCGGTGTTGCGGCCAGCTCACAAGAAAGCGAGTTGAAGAAAGGAGCTCAGGGGCACTGTAATTCACAAACCTGCAGAGTTATAAATGACAGCTATCGTCCAAAAATAGACTGAAGTAAGGCTGCCAAGAGGACTTGAAAGCGGGGCAGAATTGCAGGAAACCGATTTCAGGAGGTAGACTGGAATTGCATTGAAAGCATAGGAAAAGAGGCAGAACGTCCACAATGATGCACTTGGCCAAAAAGGGCGTATGCGTTTTTTCCTGAATATATTCAGGAAAAAACGCATACGCCCTTTTTGGCCAACCAAGCAAGCTTGCAAAGGAAATCTGCACTACAATGAAGTCTCACTTCCCCCCGGTCAAAAGGGCCATCTGAAAAAAGTGTAAAATCCAGAAAGGCAGGACAGGCCATGGAGAACTGGGAGCCTTGTTATGCTGATGGGCGGGATGTAAATTGCCAACAGACACTCGGGAGAAGTGTATGGTGTTTCCTGAAACATCTAAAAAACAAAGCAACAGAGCCTAGGGCACTTCCACTTATGGTCCTATAGCTTAGGGAAATTAAAATCAAAAAGACACAGCCACCCCAAAGTTTGGACGGCTCTGTTTACAAGAACCTCGTTTACCGTACAAGTTCAACATCGCAGAAAGTGAAAAATGGATAAAGAAGTTGTGGTATTTACTTACAAAGCAATATCACTCAGCAATGAAATCTATGTCATCAGGCCCTTAGCAGCACAATGAGTGGATTCAGGTATGATGATTCTAACTGAAATAAGTCACACAGAAAAAGAAACATCATAAGATATCAGTAATACACGGAATGTAAACTTGGCTACACAGGAACTGAATTACAGAACAGAACAGGGTCTCAAATTTAGAAAACCAACTTATGCTTGCTTAAGGGGAAAGGTGAGTTGGGGTGCTGCATAAAACCAGAGATTGAAATGAGCACAGATAAAGTTCCTTAAGCCAAATATGGAATAGACAAGAGCTACTCCTTGCTCAACGAAATGGACTCAACACCGCATATTAAACGCCTAAGAATGTACCTGACTAGTAAGTATCTTAAAACCTATGGATTGCTATGTCTCCGAAAGAGAATCAAGCATGTGTACAGGGGCATAAACGCAGCAGTGATAGGATTGGAGAGGTTCGGTGAGCAAATGAAGACCCTTTGAAGTCATATTGCATGGTACCCATTCCACGGGTTTCAACTCTCCAGGTTTAAGGTATTCTTCCTTCAGCTAAAACATGCATGTGGAACCCAGAGTATGATCAACCATGTGATCGGGAGACGTGTTCAAATATGTCTCAGTTTTCCTCCCCTGGTACTCGGGTGCAACATTCCAGACGCTTTACTAACACTCTCCCCACTTGGAGAGTCAGCCCTTTAACCTCCTGTTTGGCCCAGTTTGCAATTTCTGCGGAAGATGAACAGGAATAGCGAGAACCAATGAGAGACTAGCTGGAGGTGTCTGGACGGGCAAATTTAACTCTCATTTCCCACCAGGAAGAGGAAATAACCAAAGGCTCAGCGTGCCGTGCCGGAACCAGATTAGGGCCTGAAGCCATCCTGCGGTGTTGCGGCCAGCTCACAAGAAAGCGAGTTGAAGAAAGGAGCTCAGGGGCACTGTAATTCACAAACCTGCAGAGTTATAAATGACAGCTATCGTCCAAAAATAGACTGAAGTAAGGCTGCCAAGAGGACTTGAAAGCGGGGCAGAATTGCAGGAAACCGATTTCAGGAGGTAGACTGGAATTGCATTGAAAGCATAGGAAAAGAGGCAGAACGTCCACAATGATGCACTTGGCCAAAAAGGGCGTATGCGTTTTTTCCTGAATATATTCAGGAAAAAACGCATACGCCCTTTTTGGCCAACCAAGCAAGCTTGCAAAGGAAATCTGCACTACAATGAAGTCTCACTTCCCCCCGGTCAAAAGGGCCATCTGAAAAAAGTGTAAAATCCAGAAAGGCAGGACAGGCCATGGAGAACTGGGAGCCTTGTTATGCTGATGGGCGGGATGTAAATTGCCAACAGACACTCGGGAGAAGTGTATGGTGTTTCCTGAAACATCTAAAAAACAAAGCAACAGAGCCTAGGGCACTTCCACTTATGGTCCTATAGCTTAGGGAAATTAAAATCAAAAAGACACAGCCACCTCAAAGTTTGGACGGCTCTGTTTACAAGAACCTCGTTTACCGTACAAGTTCAACATCGCAGAAAGTGAAAAATGGATAAAGAAGTTGTGGTATTTACTTACAAAGCAATATCACTCAGCAATGAAATCTATGTCATCAGGCCCTTAGCAGCACAATGAGTGGATTCAGGTATGATGATTCTAACTGAAATAAGTCACACAGAAAAAGAAACATCATAAGATATCAGTAATACACGGAATGTAAACTTGGCTACACAGGAACTGAATTACAGAACAGAACAGGGTCTCAAATTTAGAAAACCAACTTATGCTTGCTTAAGGGAAAGGTGAGTTGGGGTGCTGCATAAAACCAGAGATTGAAATGAGCACAGATAAAGTTCCTTAAGCCAAATATGGAATAGACAAGAGCTACTCCTTGCTCAACGAAATGGACTCAACACCGCATATTAAACGCCTAAGAATGTACCTGACTAGTAAGTATCTTAAAACCTATGGATTGCTATGTCTCCGAAAGAGAATCAAGCATGTGTACAGGGGCATAAACGCAGCAGTGATAGGATTGGAGAGGTTCGGTGAGCAAATGAAGACCCTTTGAAGTCATATTGCATGGTACCCATTCCACGGGTTTCAACTCCCAGGTTTAAGGTATTCTTCCTTCAGCTAAAACATGCATGTGGAACCCAGAGTATGATCAACCATGTGATCGGGAGACGTGTTCAAATATGTCTCAGTTTTCCTCCCCTGGTACTCGGGTGCAACATTCCAGACGCTTTACTAACACTCTCCCCACTTGGAGAGTCAGTCCTTTAACCTCCTGTTTGGCCCAGTTTGCAATTTCTGCGGAAGATGAACAGGAATAGCGAGAACCAATGAGAGACTAGCTGGAGGTGTCTGGACGGGCAAATTTAACTCTCATTTCCCACCAGGAAGAGGAAATAACCAAAGGCTCAGCGTGCCGTGCCGGAACCAGATTAGGGCCTGAAGCCATCCTGCGGTGTTGCGGCCAGCTCACAAGAAAGCGAGTTGAAGAAAGGAGCTCAGGGGCACTGTAATTCACAAACCTGCAGAGTTATAAATGACAGCTATCGTCCAAAAATAGACTGAAGTAAGGCTGCCAAGAGGACTTGAAAGCGGGGCAGAATTGCAGGAAACCGATTTCAGGAGGTAGACTGGAATTGCATTGAAAGCATAGGAAAAGAGGCAGAACGTCCACAATGATGCACTTGGCCAAAAAGGGCGTATGCGTTTTTTCCTGAATATATTCAGGAAAAAACGCATACGCCCTTTTTGGCCAACCAAGCAAGCTTGCAAAGGAAATCTGCACTACAATGAAGTCTCACTTCCCCCCGGTCAAAAGGGCCATCTGAAAAAAGTGTAAAATCCAGAAAGGCAGGACAGGCCATGGAGAACTGGGAGCCTTGTTATGCTGATGGGCGGGATGTAAATTGCCAACAGACACTCGGGAGAAGTGTATGGTGTTTCCTGAAACATCTAAAAAACAAAGCAACAGAGCCTAGGGCACTTCCACTTATGGTCCTATAGCTTAGGGAAATTAAAATCAAAAAGACACAGCCACCCCAAAGTTTGGACGGCTCTGTTTACAAGAACCTCGTTTACAGTACAAGTTCAACATCGCAGAAAGTGAAAAATGGATAAAGAAGTTGTGGTATTTACTTACAAAGCAATATCACTCAGCAATGAAATCTATGTCATCAGGCCCTTAGCAGCACAATGAGTGGATTCAGGTATGATGATTCTAACTGAAATAAGTCACACAGAAAAAGAAACATCATAAGATATCAGTAATACACGGAATGTAAACTTGGCTACACAGGAACTGAATTACAGAACAGAACAGGGTCTCAAATTTAGAAAACCAACTTATGCTTGCTTAAGGGAAAGGTGAGTTGGGGTGCTGCATAAAACCAGAGATTGAAATGAGCACAGATAAAGTTCCTTAAGCCAAATATGGAATAGACAAGAGCTACTCCTTGCTCAACGAAATGGACTCAACACCGCATATTAAACGCCTAAGAATGTACCTGACTAGTAAGTATCTTAAAACCTATGGATTGCTATGTCTCCGAAAGAGAATCAAGCATGTGTACAGGGGCATAAACGCAGCAGTGATAGGATTGGAGAGGTTCGGTGAGCAAATGAAGACCCTTTGAAGTCATATTGCATGGTACCCATTCCACGGGTTTCAACTCCCAGGTTTAAGGTATTCTTCCTTCAGCTAAAACATGCATGTGGAACCCAGAGTATGATCAACCATGTGATCGGGAGACGTGTTCAAATATGTCTCAGTTTTCCTCCCCTGGTACTCGGGTGCAACATTCCAGACGCTTTACTAACACTCTCCCCACTTGGAGAGTCAGCCCTTTAACCTCCTGTTTGGCCCAGTTTGCAATTTCTGCGGAAGATGAACAGGAATAGCGAGAACCAATGAGAGACTAGCTGGAGGTGTCTGGACGGGCAAATTTAACTCTCATTTCCCACCAGGAAGAGGAATTAACCAAAGGCTCAGCGTGCCGTGCCGGAACCAGATTAGGGCCTGAAGCCATCCTGCGGTGTTGCGGCCAGCTCACAAGAAAGCGAGTTGAAGAAAGGAGCTCAGGGGCACTGTAATTCACAAACCTGCAGAGTTATAAATGACAGCTATCGTCCAAAAATAGACTGAAGTAAGGCTGCCAAGAGGACTTGAAAGCGGGGCAGAATTGCAGGAAACCGATTTCAGGAGGTAGACTGGAATTGCATTGAAAGCATAGGAAAAGAGGCAGAACGTCCACAATGATGCACTTGGCCAAAAAGGGCGTATGCGTTTTTTCCTGAATATATTCAGGAAAAAACGCATACGCCCTTTTTGGCCAACCAAGCAAGCTTGCAAAGGAAATCTGCACTACAATGAAGTCTCACTTCCCCCCGGTCAAAAGGGCCATCTGAAAAAAGTGTAAAATCCAGAAAGGCAGGACAGGCCATGGAGAACTGGGAGCCTTGTTATGCTGATGGGCGGGATGTAAATTGCCAACAGACACTCGGGAGAAGTGTATGGTGTTTCCTGAAACATCTAAAAAACAAAGCAACAGAGCCTAGGGCACTTCCACTTATGGTCCTATAGCTTAGGGAAATTAAAATCAAAAAGACACAGCCACCCCAAAGTTTGGGACGGCTCTGTTTACAAGAACCTCGTTTACAGTACAAGTTCAACATCGCAGAAAGTGAAAAATGGATAAAGAAGTTGTGGTATTTACTTACAAAGCAATATCACTCAGCAATGAAATCTATGTCATCAGGCCCTTAGCAGCACAATGAGTGGATTCAGGTATGATGATTCTAACTGAAATAAGTCACACAGAAAAAGAAACATCATAAGATATCAGTAATACACGGAATGTAAACTTGGCTACACAGGAACTGAATTACAGAACAGAACAGGGTCTCAAATTTAGAAAACCAACTTATGCTTGCTTAAGGGGAAAGGTGAGTTGGGGTGCTGCATAAAACCAGAGATTGAAATGAGCACAGATAAAGTTCCTTAAGCCAAATATGGAATAGACAAGAGCTACTCCTTGCTCAACGAAATGGACTCAACACCGCATATTAAACGCCTAAGAATGTACCTGACTAGTAAGTATCTTAAAACCTATGGATTGCTATGTCTCCGAAAGAGAATCAAGCATGTGTACAGGGGCATAAACGCAGCAGTGATAGGATTGGAGAGGTTCGGTGAGCAAATGAAGACCCTTTGAAGTCATATTGCATGGTACCCATTCCACGGGTTTCAACTCCCAGGTTTTAGGTATTCTTCCTTCAGCTAAAATATGCATGTGGAACCCAGAGTATGATCAACCATGTGATCGGGAGACGTGTTCAAATATGTCTCAGTTTTCCTCCCCTGGTACTCGGGTGCAACATTCCAGACGCTTTACTAACACTCTCCCCACTTGGAGAGTCAGCCCTTTAACCTCCTGTTTGGCCCAGTTTGCAATTTCTGCGGAAGATGAACAGGAATAGCGAGAACCAATGAGAGACTAGCTGGAGGTGTCTGGACGGGCAAATTTAACTCTCATTTCCCACCAGGAAGAGGAATTAACCAAAGGCTCAGCGTGCCGTGCCGGAACCAGATTAGGGCCTGAAGCCATCCTGCGGTGTTGCGGCCAGCTCACAAGAAAGCGAGTTGAAGAAAGGAGCTCAGGGGCACTGTAATTCACAAACCTGCAGAGTTATAAATGACAGCTATCGTCCAAAAATAGACTGAAGTAAGGCTGCCAAGAGGACTTGAAAGCGGGGCAGAATTGCAGGAAACCGATTTCAGGAGGTAGACTGGAATTGCATTGAAAGCATAGGAAAAGAGGCAGAACGTCCACAATGATGCACTTGGCCAAAAAGGGCGTATGCGTTTTTTCCTGAATATATTCAGGAAAAAACGCATACGCCCTTTTTGGCCAACCAAGCAAGCTTGCAAAGGAAATCTGCACTACAATGAAGTCTCACTTCCCCCCGGTCAAAAGGGCCATCTGAAAAAAGTGTAAAATCCAGAAAGGCAGGACAGGCCATGGAGAACTGGGAGCCTTGTTATGCTGATGGGCGGGATGTAAATTGCCAACAGACACTCGGGAGAAGTGTATGGTGTTTCCTGAAACATCTAAAAAACAAAGCAACAGAGCCTAGGGCACTTCCACTTATGGTCCTATAGCTTAGGGAAATTAAAATCAAAAAGACACAGCCACCCCAAAGTTTGGATGGCTCTGTTTACAAGAACCTCGTTTACAGTACAAGTTCAACATCGCAGAAAGTGAAAAATGGATAAAGAAGTTGTGGTATTTACTTACAAAGCAATATCACTCAGCAATGAAATCTATGTCATCAGGCCCTTAGCAGCACAATGAGTGGATTCAGGTATGATGATTCTAACTGAAATAAGTCACACAGAAAAAGAAACATCATAAGATATCAGTAATACACGGAATGTAAACTTGGCTACACAGGAACTGAATTACAGAACAGAACAGGGTCTCAAATTTAGAAAACCAACTTATGCTTGCTTAAGGGGAAAGGTGAGTTGGGGTGCTGCATAAAACCAGAGATTGAAATGAGCACAGATAAAGTTCCTTAAGCCAAATATGGAATAGACAAGAGCTACTCCTTGCTCAACGAAATGGACTCAACACCGCATATTAAACGCCTAAGAATGTACCTGACTAGTAAGTATCTTAAAACCTATGGATTGCTATGTCTCCGAAAGAGAATCAAGCATGTGTACAGGGGCATAAACGCAGCAGTGATAGGATTGGAGAGGTTCGGTGAGCAAATGAAGACCCTTTGAAGTCATATTGCATGGTACCCATTCCACGGGTTTCAACTCCCAGGTTTAAGGTATTCTTCCTTCAGCTAAAACATGCATGTGGAACCCAGAGTATGATCAACCATGTGATCGGGAGACGTGTTCAAATATGTCTCAGTTTTCCTCCCCTGGTACTCGGGTGCAACATTCCAGACGCTTTACTAACACTCTCCCCACTTGGAGAGTCAGTCCCTTTAACCTCCTGTTTGGCCCAGTTTGCAATTTCTGCGGAAGATGAACAGGAATAGCGAGAACCAATGAGAGACTAGCTGGAGGTGTCTGGACGGGCAAATTTAACTCTCATTTCCCACCAGGAAGAGGAAATAACCAAAGGCTCAGCGTGCCGTGCCGGAACCAGATTAGGGCCTGAAGCCATCCTGCGGTGTTGCGGCCAGCTCACAAGAAAGCGAGTTGAAGAAAGGAGCTCAGGGGCACTGTAATTCACAAACCTGCAGAGTTATAAATGACAGCTATCGTCCAAAAATAGACTGAAGTAAGGCTGCCAAGAGGACTTGAAAGCGGGGCAGAATTGCAGGAAACCGATTTCAGGAGGTAGACTGGAATTGCATTGAAAGCATAGGAAAAGAGGCAGAACGTCCACAATGATGCACTTGGCCAAAAAGGGCGTATGCGTTTTTTCCTGAATATATTCAGGAAAAAACGCATACGCCCTTTTTGGCCAACCAAGCAAGCTTGCAAAGGAAATCTGCACTACAATGAAGTCTCACTTCCCCCCGGTCAAAAGGGCCATCTGAAAAAAGTGTAAAATCCAGAAAGGCAGGACAGGCCATGGAGAACTGGGAGCCTTGTTATGCTGATGGGCGGGATGTAAATTGCCAACAGACACTCGGGAGAAGTGTATGGTGTTTCCTGAAACATCTAAAAAACAAAGCAACAGAGCCTAGGGCACTTCCACTTATGGTCCTATAGCTTAGGGAAATTAAAATCAAAAAGACACAGCCACCCCAAAGTTTGGGACGGCTCTGTTTACAAGAACCTCGTTTACAGTACAAGTTCAACATCGCAGAAAGTGAAAAATGGATAAAGAAGTTGTGGTATTTACTTACAAAGCAATATCACTCAGCAATGAAATCTATGTCATCAGGCCCTTAGCAGCACAATGAGTGGATTCAGGTATGATGATTCTAACTGAAATAAGTCACACAGAAAAAGAAACATCATAAGATATCAGTAATACACGGAATGTAAACTTGGCTACACAGGAACTGAATTACAGAACAGAACAGGGTCTCAAATTTAGAAAACCAACTTATGCTTGCTTAAGGGGAAAGGTGAGTTGGGGTGCTGCATAAAACCAGAGATTGAAATGAGCACAGATAAAGTTCCTTAAGCCAAATATGGAATAGACAAGAGCTACTCCTTGCTCAACGAAATGGACTCAACACCGCATATTAAACGCCTAAGAATGTACCTGACTAGTAAGTATCTTAAAACCTATGGATTGCTATGTCTCCGAAAGAGAATCAAGCATGTGTACAGGGGCATAAACGCAGCAGTGATAGGATTGGAGAGGTTCGGTGAGCAAATGAAGACCCTTTGAAGTCATATTGCATGGTACCCATTCCACGGGTTTCAACTCCCAGGTTTAAGGTATTCTTCCTTCAGCTAAAACATGCATGTGGAACCCAGAGTATGATCAACCATGTGATCGGGAGACGTGTTCAAATATGTCTCAGTTTTCCTCCCCTGGTACTCGGGTGCAACATTCCAGACGCTTTACTAACACTCTCCCCACTTGGAGAGTCAGCCCTTTAACCTCCTGTTTGGCCCAGTTTGCAATTTCTGCGGAAGATGAACAGGAATAGCGAGAACCAATGAGAGACTAGCTGGAGGTGTCTGGACGGGCAAATTTAACTCTCATTTCCCACCAGGAAGAGGAAATAACCAAAGGCTCAGCGTGCCGTGCCGGAACCAGATTAGGGCCTGAAGCCATCCTGCGGTGTTGCGGCCAGCTCACAAGAAAGCGAGTTGAAGAAAGGAGCTCAGGGGCACTGTAATTCACAAACCTGCAGAGTTATAAATGACAGCTATCGTCCAAAAATAGACTGAAGTAAGGCTGCCAAGAGGACTTGAAAGCGGGGCAGAATTGCAGGAAACCGATTTCAGGAGGTAGACTGGAATTGCATTGAAAGCATAGGAAAAGAGGCAGAACGTCCACAATGATGCACTTGGCCAAAAAGGGCGTATGCGTTTTTTCCTGAATATATTCAGGAAAAAACGCATACGCCCTTTTTGGCCAACCAAGCAAGCTTGCAAAGGAAATCTGCACTACAATGAAGTCTCACTTCCCCCCGGTCAAAAGGGCCATCTGAAAAAAGTGTAAAATCCAGAAAGGCAGGACAGGCCATGGAGAACTGGGAGCCTTGTTATGCTGATGGGCGGGATGTAAATTGCCAACAGACACTCGGGAGAAGTGTATGGTGTTTCCTGAAACATCTAAAAAACAAAGCAACAGAGCCTAGGGCACTTCCACTTATGGTCCTATAGCTTAGGGAAATTAAAATCAAAAAGACACAGCCACCCCAAAGTTTGGGACGGCTCTGTTTACAAGAACCTCGTTTACAGTACAAGTTCAACATCGCAGAAAGTGAAAAATGGATAAAGAAGTTGTGGTATTTACTTACAAAGCAATATCACTCAGCAATGAAATCTATGTCATCAGGCCCTTAGCAGCACAATGAGTGGATTCAGGTATGATGATTCTAACTGAAATAAGTCACACAGAAAAAGAAACATCATAAGATATCAGTAATACACGGAATGTAAACTTGGCTACACAGGAACTGAATTACAGAACAGAACAGGGTCTCAAATTTAGAAAACCAACTTATGCTTGCTTAAGGGAAAGGTGAGTTGGGGTGCTGCATAAAACCAGAGATTGAAATGAGCACAGATAAAGTTCCTTAAGCCAAATATGGAATAGACAAGAGCTACTCCTTGCTCAACGAAATGGACTCAACACCGCATATTAAACGCCTAAGAATGTACCTGACTAGTAAGTATCTTAAAACCTATGGATTGCTATGTCTCCGAAAGAGAATCAAGCATGTGTACAGGGGCATAAACGCAGCAGTGATAGGATTGGAGAGGTTCGGTGAGCAAATGAAGACCCTTTGAAGTCATATTGCATGGTACCCATTCCACGGGTTTCAACTACCCAGGTTTAAGGTATTCTTCCTTCAGCTAAAACATGCATGTGGAACCCCGAGTATGATCAACCATGTGATCGGGAGACGTGTTCAAATATGTCTCAGTTTTCCTCCCCTGGTACTCGGGTGCAACATTCCAGACGCTTTACTAACACTCTCCCCACTTGGAGAGTCAGTCCCTTTAACCTCCTGTTTGGCCCAGTTTGCAATTTCTGCGGAAGATGAACAGGAATAGCGAGAACCAATGAGAGACTAGCTGGAGGTGTCTGGACGGGCAAATTTAACTCTCATTTCCCACCAGGAAGAGGAATTAACCAAAGGCTCAGCGTGCCGTGCCGGAACCAGATTAGGGCCTGAAGCCATCCTGCGGTGTTGCGGCCAGCTCACAAGAAAGCGAGTTGAAGAAAGGAGCTCAGGGGCACTGTAATTCACAAACCTGCAGAGTTATAAATGACAGCTATCGTCCAAAAATAGACTGAAGTAAGGCTGCCAAGAGGACTTGAAAGCGGGGCAGAATTGCAGGAAACCGATTTCAGGAGGTAGACTGGAATTGCATTGAAAGCATAGGAAAAGAGGCAGAACGTCCACAATGATGCACTTGGCCAAAAAGGGCGTATGCGTTTTTTCCTGAATATATTCAGGAAAAAACGCATACGCCCTTTTTGGCCAACCAAGCAAGCTTGCAAAGGAAATCTGCACTACAATGAAGTCTCACTTCCCCCCGGTCAAAAGGGCCATCTGAAAAAAGTGTAAAATCCAGAAAGGCAGGACAGGCCATGGAGAACTGGGAGCCTTGTTATGCTGATGGGCGGGATGTAAATTGCCAACAGACACTCGGGAGAAGTGTATGGTGTTTCCTGAAACATCTAAAAAACAAAGCAACAGAGCCTAGGGCACTTCCACTTATGGTCCTATAGCTTAGGGAAATTAAAATCAAAAAGACACAGCCACCCCAAAGTTTGGAACGGCTCTGTTTACAAGAACCTCGTTTACAGTACAAGTTCAACATCGCAGAAAGTGAAAAATGGATAAAGAAGTTGTGGTATTTACTTACAAAGCAATATCACTCAGCAATGAAATCTATGTCATCAGGCCCTTAGCAGCACAATGAGTGGATTCAGGTATGATGATTCTAACTGAAATAAGTCACACAGAAAAAGAAACATCATAAGATATCAGTAATACACGGAATGTAAACTTGGCTACACAGGAACTGAATTACAGAACAGAACAGGGTCTCAAATTTAGAAAACCAACTTATGCTTGCTTAAGGGGAAAGGTGAGTTGGGGTGCTGCATAAAACCAGAGATTGAAATGAGCACAGATAAAGTTCCTTAAGCCAAATATGGAATAGACAAGAGCTACTCCTTGCTCAACGAAATGGACTCAACACCGCATATTAAACGCCTAAGAATGTACCTGACTAGTAAGTATCTTAAAACCTATGGATTGCTATGTCTCCGAAAGAGAATCAAGCATGTGTACAGGGGCATAAACGCAGCAGTGATAGGATTGGAGAGGTTCGGTGAGCAAATGAAGACCCTTTGAAGTCATATTGCATGGTACCCATTCCACGGGTGTCAACTCTCCAGGTTTAAGGTATTCTTCCTTCAGCTAAAACATGCATGTGGAACCCAGAGTATGATCAACCATGTGATCGGGAGACGTGTTCAAATATGTCTCAGTTTTCCTCCCCTGGTACTCGGGTGCAACATTCCAGACGCTTTACTAACACTCTCCCCACTTGGAGAGTCAGCCCTTTAACCTCCTGTTTGGCCCAGTTTGCAATTTCTGCGGAAGATGAACAGGAATAGCGAGAACCAATGAGAGACTAGCTGGAGGTGTCTGGACGGGCAAATTTAACTCTCATTTCCCACCAGGAAGAGGAATTAACCAAAGGCTCAGCGTGCCGTGCCGGAACCAGATTAGGGCCTGAAGCCATCCTGCGGTGTTGCGGCCAGCTCACAAGAAAGCGAGTTGAAGAAAGGAGCTCAGGGGCACTGTAATTCACAAACCTGCAGAGTTATAAATGACAGCTATCGTCCAAAAATAGACTGAAGTAAGGCTGCCAAGAGGACTTGAAAGCGGGGCAGAATTGCAGGAAACCGATTTCAGGAGGTAGACTGGAATTGCATTGAAAGCATAGGAAAAGAGGCAGAACGTCCACAATGATGCACTTGGCCAAAAAGGGCGTATGCGTTTTTTCCTGAATATATTCAGGAAAAAACGCATACGCCCTTTTTGGCCAACCAAGCAAGCTTGCAAAGGAAATCTGCACTACAATGAAGTCTCACTTCCCCCCGGTCAAAAGGGCCATCTGAAAAAAGTGTAAAATCCAGAAAGGCAGGACAGGCCATGGAGAACTGGGAGCCTTGTTATGCTGATGGGCGGGATGTAAATTGCCAACAGACACTCGGGAGAAGTGTATGGTGTTTCCTGAAACATCTAAAAAACAAAGCAACAGAGCCTAGGGCACTTCCACTTATGGTCCTATAGCTTAGGGAAATTAAAATCAAAAAGACACAGCCACCCCAAAGTTTGGACGGCTCTGTTTACAAGAACCTCGTTTACAGTACAAGTTCAACATCGCAGAAAGTGAAAAATGGATAAAGAAGTTGTGGTATTTACTTACAAAGCAATATCACTCAGCAATGAAATCTATGTCATCAGGCCCTTAGCAGCACAATGAGTGGATTCAGGTATGATGATTCTAACTGAAATAAGTCACACAGAAAAAGAAACATCATAAGATATCAGTAATACACGGAATGTAAACTTGGCTACACAGGAACTGAATTACAGAACAGAACAGGGTCTCAAATTTAGAAAACCAACTTATGCTTGCTTAAGGGAAAGGTGAGTTGGGGTGCTGCATAAAACCAGAGATTGAAATGAGCACAGATAAAGTTCCTTAAGCCAAATATGGAATAGACAAGAGCTACTCCTTGCTCAACGAAATGGACTCAACACCGCATATTAAACGCCTAAGAATGTACCTGACTAGTAAGTATCTTAAAACCTATGGATTGCTATGTCTCCGAAAGAGAATCAAGCATGTGTACAGGGGCATAAACGCAGCAGTGATAGGATTGGAGAGGTTCGGTGAGCAAATGAAGACCCTTTGAAGTCATATTGCATGGTACCCATTCCACGGGTTTCAACTACCCAGGTTTAAGGTATTCTTCCTTCAGCTAAAACATGCATGTGGAACCTAGAGTATGATCAACCATGTGATCGGGAGACGTGTTCAAATATGTCTCAGTTTTCCTCCCCTGGTACTCGGGTGCAACATTCCAGACGCTTTACTAACACTCTCCCCACTTGGAGAGTCAGTCCCTTTAACCTCCTGTTTGGCCCAGTTTGCAATTTCTGCGGAAGATGAACAGGAATAGCGAGAACCAATGAGAGACTAGCTGGAGGTGTCTGGACGGGCAAATTTAACTCTCATTTCCCACCAGGAAGAGGAAATAACCAAAGGCTCAGCGTGCCGTGCCGGAACCAGATTAGGGCCTGAAGCCATCCTGCGGTGTTGCGGCCAGTCACAAGAAAGCGAGTTGAAGAAAGGAGCTCAGGGGCACTGTAATTCACAAACCTGCAGAGTTATAAATGACAGCTATCGTCCAAAAATAGACTGAAGTAAGGCTGCCAAGAGGACTTGAAAGCGGGGCAGAATTGCAGGAAACCGATTTCAGGAGGTAGACTGGAATTGCATTGAAAGCATAGGAAAAGAGGCAGAACGTCCACAATGATGCACTTGGCCAAAAAGGGCGTATGCGTTTTTTCCTGAATATATTCAGGAAAAAACGCATACGCCCTTTTTGGCCAACCAAGCAAGCTTGCAAAGGAAATCTGCACTACAATGAAGTCTCACTTCCCCCCGGTCAAAAGGGCCATCTGAAAAAAGTGTAAAATCCAGAAAGGCAGGACAGGCCATGGAGAACTGGGAGCCTTGTTATGCTGATGGGCGGGATGTAAATTGCCAACAGACACTCGGGAGAAGTGTATGGTGTTTCCTGAAACATCTAAAAAACAAAGCAACAGAGCCTAGGGCACTTCCACTTATGGTCCTATAGCTTAGGGAAATTAAAATCAAAAAGACACAGCCACCCCAAAGTTTGGGACGGCTCTGTTTACAAGAACCTCGTTTACAGTACAAGTTCAACATCGCAGAAAGTGAAAAATGGATAAAGAAGTTGTGGTATTTACTTACAAAGCAATATCACTCAGCAATGAAATCTATGTCATCAGGCCCTTAGCAGCACAATGAGTGGATTCAGGTATGATGATTCTAACTGAAATAAGTCACACAGAAAAAGAAACATCATAAGATATCAGTAATACACGGAATGTAAACTTGGCTACACAGGAACTGAATTACAGAACAGAACAGGGTCTCAAATTTAGAAAACCAACTTATGCTTGCTTAAGGGGAAAGGTGAGTTGGGGTGCTGCATAAAACCAGAGATTGAAATGAGCACAGATAAAGTTCCTTAAGCCAAATATGGAATAGACAAGAGCTACTCCTTGCTCAACGAAATGGACTCAACACCGCATATTAAACGCCTAAGAATGTACCTGACTAGTAAGTATCTTAAAACCTATGGATTGCTATGTCTCCGAAAGAGAATCAAGCATGTGTACAGGGGCATAAACGCAGCAGTGATAGGATTGGAGAGGTTCGGTGAGCAAATGAAGACCCTTTGAAGTCATATTGCATGGTACCCATTCCACGGGTCTCAACTCTCCAGGTTTAAGGTATTCTTCCTTCAGCTAAAACATGCATGTGGAACCCAGAGTATGATCAACCATGTGAACGGGAGACGTGTTCAAATATGTCTCAGTTTTCCTCCCCTGGTACTCGGGTGCAACATTCCAGACGCTTTACTAACACTCTCCCCACTTGGAGAGTCAGCCCTTTAACCTCCTGTTTGGCCCAGTTTGCAATTTCTGCGGAAGATGAACAGGAATAGCGAGAACCAATGAGAGACTAGCTGGAGGTGTCTGGACGGGCAAATTTAACTCTCATTTCCCACCAGGAAGAGGAATTAACCAAAGGCTCAGCGTGCCGTGCCGGAACCAGATTAGGGCCTGAAGCCATCCTGCGGTGTTGCGGCCAGGTCACAAGAAAGCGAGTTGAAGAAAGGAGCTCAGGGGCACTGTAATTCACAAACCTGCAGAGTTATAAATGACAGCTATCGTCCAAAAATAGACTGAAGTAAGGCTGCCAAGAGGACTTGAAAGCGGGGCAGAATTGCAGGAAACCGATTTCAGGAGGTAGACTGGAATTGCATTGAAAGCATAGGAAAAGAGGCAGAACGTCCACAATGATGCACTTGGCCAAAAAGGGCGTATGCGTTTTTTCCTGAATATATTCAGGAAAAAACGCATACGCCCTTTTTGGCCAACCAAGCAAGCTTGCAAAGGAAATCTGCACTACAATGAAGTCTCACTTCCCCCCGGTCAAAAGGGCCATCTGAAAAAAGTGTAAAATCCAGAAAGGCAGGACAGGCCATGGAGAACTGGGAGCCTTGTTATGCTGATGGGCGGGATGTAAATTGCCAACAGACACTCGGGAGAAGTGTATGGTGTTTCCTGAAACATCTAAAAAACAAAGCAACAGAGCCTAGGGCACTTCCACTTATGGTCCTATAGCTTAGGGAAATTAAAATCAAAAAGACACAGCCACCCCAAAGTTTGGAACGGCTCTGTTTACAAGAACCTCGTTTACAGTACAAGTTCAACATCGCAGAAAGTGAAAAATGGATAAAGAAGTTGTGGTATTTACTTACAAAGCAATATCACTCAGCAATGAAATCTATGTCATCAGGCCCTTAGCAGCACAATGAGTGGATTCAGGTATGATGATTCTAACTGAAATAAGTCACACAGAAAAAGAAACATCATAAGATATCAGTAATACACGGAATGTAAACTTGGCTACACAGGAACTGAATTACAGAACAGAACAGGGTCTCAAATTTAGAAAACCAACTTATGCTTGCTTAAGGGGAAAGGTGAGTTGGGGTGCTGCATAAAACCAGAGATTGAAATGAGCACAGATAAAGTTCCTTAAGCCAAATATGGAATAGACAAGAGCTACTCCTTGCTCAACGAAATGGACTCAACACCGCATATTAAACGCCTAAGAATGTACCTGACTAGTAAGTATCTTAAAACCTATGGATTGCTATGTCTCCGAAAGAGAATCAAGCATGTGTACAGGGGCATAAACGCAGCAGTGATAGGATTGGAGAGGTTCGGTGAGCAAATGAAGACCCTTTGAAGTCATATTGCATGGTACCCATTCCACGGGTTCAACTCTCCAGGTTTAAGGTATTCTTCCTTCAGCTAAAACATGCATGTGGAACCTAGAGTATGATCAACCATGTGATCGGGAGACGTGTTCAAATATGTCTCAGTTTTCCTCCCCTGGTACTCGGGTGCAACATTCCAGACGCTTTACTAACACTCTCCCCACTTGGAGAGTCAGCCCTTTAACCTCCTGTTTGGCCCAGTTTGCAATTTCTGCGGAAGATGAACAGGAATAGCGAGAACCAATGAGAGACTAGCTGGAGGTGTCTGGACGGGCAAATTTAACTCTCATTTCCCACCAGGAAGAGGAAATAACCAAAGGCTCAGCGTGCCGTGCCGGAACCAGATTAGGGCCTGAAGCCATCCTGCGGTGTTGCGGCCAGCTCACAAGAAAGCGAGTTGAAGAAAGGAGCTCAGGGGCACTGTAATTCACAAACCTGCAGAGTTATAAATGACAGCTATCGTCCAAAAATAGACTGAAGTAAGGCTGCCAAGAGGACTTGAAAGCGGGGCAGAATTGCAGGAAACCGATTTCAGGAGGTAGACTGGAATTGCATTGAAAGCATAGGAAAAGAGGCAGAACGTCCACAATGATGCACTTGGCCAAAAAGGGCGTATGCGTTTTTTCCTGAATATATTCAGGAAAAAACGCATACGCCCTTTTTGGCCAACCAAGCAAGCTTGCAAAGGAAATCTGCACTACAATGAAGTCTCACTTCCCCCCGGTCAAAAGGGCCATCTGAAAAAAGTGTAAAATCCAGAAAGGCAGGACAGGCCATGGAGAACTGGGAGCCTTGTTATGCTGATGGGCGGGATGTAAATTGCCAACAGACACTCGGGAGAAGTGTATGGTGTTTCCTGAAACATCTAAAAAACAAAGCAACAGAGCCTAGGGCACTTCCACTTATGGTCCTATAGCTTAGGGAAATTAAAATCAAAAAGACACAGCCACCCCAAAGTTTGGAACGGCTCTGTTTACAAGAACCTCGTTTACAGTACAAGTTCAACATCGCAGAAAGTGAAAAATGGATAAAGAAGTTGTGGTATTTACTTACAAAGCAATATCACTCAGCAATGAAATCTATGTCATCAGGCCCTTAGCAGCACAATGAGTGGATTCAGGTATGATGATTCTAACTGAAATAAGTCACACAGAAAAAGAAACATCATAAGATATCAGTAATACACGGAATGTAAACTTGGCTACACAGGAACTGAATTACAGAACAGAACAGGGTCTCAAATTTAGAAAACCAACTTATGCTTGCTTAAGGGAAAGGTGAGTTGGGGTGCTGCATAAAACCAGAGATTGAAATGAGCACAGATAAAGTTCCTTAAGCCAAATATGGAATAGACAAGAGCTACTCCTTGCTCAACGAAATGGACTCAACACCGCATATTAAACGCCTAAGAATGTACCTGACTAGTAAGTATCTTAAAACCTATGGATTGCTATGTCTCCGAAAGAGAATCAAGCATGTGTACAGGGGCATAAACGCAGCAGTGATAGGATTGGAGAGGTTCGGTGAGCAAATGAAGACCCTTTGAAGTCATATTGCATGGTACCCATTCCACGGGTTTCAACTCCCAGGTTTAAGGTATTCTTCCTTCAGCTAAAACATGCATGTGGAACCCAGAGTATGATCAACCATGTGATCGGGAGACGTGTTCAAATATGTCTCAGTTTTCCTCCCCTGGTACTCGGGTGCAACATTCCAGACGCTTTACTAACACTCTCCCCACTTGGAGAGTCAGCCCTTTAACCTCCTGTTTGGCCCAGTTTGCAATTTCTGCGGAAGATGAACAGGAATAGCGAGAACCAATGAGAGACTAGCTGGAGGTGTCTGGACGGGCAAATTTAACTCTCATTTCCCACCAGGAAGAGGAAATAACCAAAGGCTCAGCGTGCCGTGCCGGAACCAGATTAGGGCCTGAAGCCATCCTGCGGTGTTGCGGCCAGCTCACAAGAAAGCGAGTTGAAGAAAGGAGCTCAGGGGCACTGTAATTCACAAACCTGCAGAGTTATAAATGACAGCTATCGTCCAAAAATAGACTGAAGTAAGGCTGCCAAGAGGACTTGAAAGCGGGGCAGAATTGCAGGAAACCGATTTCAGGAGGTAGACTGGAATTGCATTGAAAGCATAGGAAAAGAGGCAGAACGTCCACAATGATGCACTTGGCCAAAAAGGGCGTATGCGTTTTTTCCTGAATATATTCAGGAAAAAACGCATACGCCCTTTTTGGCCAACCAAGCAAGCTTGCAAAGGAAATCTGCACTACAATGAAGTCTCACTTCCCCCCGGTCAAAAGGGCCATCTGAAAAAAGTGTAAAATCCAGAAAGGCAGGACAGGCCATGGAGAACTGGGAGCCTTGTTATGCTGATGGGCGGGATGTAAATTGCCAACAGACACTCGGGAGAAGTGTATGGTGTTTCCTGAAACATCTAAAAAACAAAGCAACAGAGCCTAGGGCACTTCCACTTATGGTCCTATAGCTTAGGGAAATTAAAATCAAAAAGACACAGCCACCCCAAAGTTTGGGACGGCTCTGTTTACAAGAACCTCGTTTACAGTACAAGTTCAACATCGCAGAAAGTGAAAAATGGATAAAGAAGTTGTGGTATTTACTTACAAAGCAATATCACTCAGCAATGAAATCTATGTCATCAGGCCCTTAGCAGCACAATGAGTGGATTCAGGTATGATGATTCTAACTGAAATAAGTCACACAGAAAAAGAAACATCATAAGATATCAGTAATACACGGAATGTAAACTTGGCTACACAGGAACTGAATTACAGAACAGAACAGGGTCTCAAATTTAGAAAACCAACTTATGCTTGCTTAAGGGGAAAGGTGAGTTGGGGTGCTGCATAAAACCAGAGATTGAAATGAGCACAGATAAAGTTCCTTAAGCCAAATATGGAATAGACAAGAGCTACTCCTTGCTCAACGAAATGGACTCAACACCGCATATTAAACGCCTAAGAATGTACCTGACTAGTAAGTATCTTAAAACCTATGGATTGCTATGTCTCCGAAAGAGAATCAAGCATGTGTACAGGGGCATAAACGCAGCAGTGATAGGATTGGAGAGGTTCGGTGAGCAAATGAAGACCCTTTGAAGTCATATTGCATGGTACCCATTCCACGGGTTTCAACTCCCAGGTTTAAGGTATTCTTCCTTCAGCTAAAACATGCATGTGGAACCCAGAGTATGATCAACCATGTGATCGGGAGACGTGTTCAAATATGTCTCAGTTTTCCTCCCCTGGTACTCGGGTGCAACATTCCAGACGCTTTACTAACACTCTCCCCACTTGGAGAGTCAGTCCCTTTAACCTCCTGTTTGGCCCAGTTTGCAATTTCTGCGGAAGATGAACAGGAATAGCGAGAACCAATGAGAGACTAGCTGGAGGTGTCTGGACGGGCAAATTTAACTCTCATTTCCCACCAGGAAGAGGAAATAACCAAAGGCTCAGCGTGCCGTGCCGGAACCAGATTAGGGCCTGAAGCCATCCTGCGGTGTTGCGGCCAGGTCACAAGAAAGCGAGTTGAAGAAAGGAGCTCAGGGGCACTGTAATTCACAAACCTGCAGAGTTATAAATGACAGCTATCGTCCAAAAATAGACTGAAGTAAGGCTGCCAAGAGGACTTGAAAGCGGGGCAGAATTGCAGGAAACCGATTTCAGGAGGTAGACTGGAATTGCATTGAAAGCATAGGAAAAGAGGCAGAACGTCCACAATGATGCACTTGGCCAAAAAGGGCGTATGCGTTTTTTCCTGAATATATTCAGGAAAAAACGCATACGCCCTTTTTGGCCAACCAAGCAAGCTTGCAAAGGAAATCTGCACTACAATGAAGTCTCACTTCCCCCCGGTCAAAAGGGCCATCTGAAAAAAGTGTAAAATCCAGAAAGGCAGGACAGGCCATGGAGAACTGGGAGCCTTGTTATGCTGATGGGCGGGATGTAAATTGCCAACAGACACTCGGGAGAAGTGTATGGTGTTTCCTGAAACATCTAAAAAACAAAGCAACAGAGCCTAGGGCACTTCCACTTATGGTCCTATAGCTTAGGGAAATTAAAATCAAAAAGACACAGCCACCCCAAAGTTTGGAACGGCTCTGTTTACAAGAACCTCGTTTACAGTACAAGTTCAACATCGCAGAAAGTGAAAAATGGATAAAGAAGTTGTGGTATTTACTTACAAAGCAATATCACTCAGCAATGAAATCTATGTCATCAGGCCCTTAGCAGCACAATGAGTGGATTCAGGTATGATGATTCTAACTGAAATAAGTCACACAGAAAAAGAAACATCATAAGATATCAGTAATACACGGAATGTAAACTTGGCTACACAGGAACTGAATTACAGAACAGAACAGGGTCTCAAATTTAGAAAACCAACTTATGCTTGCTTAAGGGGAAAGGTGAGTTGGGGTGCTGCATAAAACCAGAGATTGAAATGAGCACAGATAAAGTTCCTTAAGCCAAATATGGAATAGACAAGAGCTACTCCTTGCTCAACGAAATGGACTCAACACCGCATATTAAACGCCTAAGAATGTACCTGACTAGTAAGTATCTTAAAACCTATGGATTGCTATGTCTCCGAAAGAGAATCAAGCATGTGTACAGGGGCATAAACGCAGCAGTGATAGGATTGGAGAGGTTCGGTGAGCAAATGAAGACCCTTTGAAGTCATATTGCATGGTACCCATTCCACGGGTTTCAACTCCCAGGTTTAAGGTATTCTTCCTTCAGCTAAAACATGCATGTGGAACCTAGAGTATGATCAACCATGTGATCGGGAGACGTGTTCAAATATGTCTCAGTTTTCCTCCCCTGGTACTCGGGTGCAACATTCCAGACGCTTTACTAACACTCTCCCCACTTGGAGAGTCAGCCCTTTAACCTCCTGTTTGGCCCAGTTTGCAATTTCTGCGGAAGATGAACAGGAATAGCGAGAACCAATGAGAGACTAGCTGGAGGTGTCTGGACGGGCAAATTTAACTCTCATTTCCCACCAGGAAGAGGAAATAACCAAAGGCTCAGCGTGCCGTGCCGGAACCAGATTAGGGCCTGAAGCCATCCTGCGGTGTTGCGGCCAGGTCACAAGAAAGCGAGTTGAAGAAAGGAGCTCAGGGGCACTGTAATTCACAAACCTGCAGAGTTATAAATGACAGCTATCGTCCAAAAATAGACTGAAGTAAGGCTGCCAAGAGGACTTGAAAGCGGGGCAGAATTGCAGGAAACCGATTTCAGGAGGTAGACTGGAATTGCATTGAAAGCATAGGAAAAGAGGCAGAACGTCCACAATGATGCACTTGGCCAAAAAGGGCGTATGCGTTTTTTCCTGAATATATTCAGGAAAAAACGCATACGCCCTTTTTGGCCAACCAAGCAAGCTTGCAAAGGAAATCTGCACTACAATGAAGTCTCACTTCCCCCCGGTCAAAAGGGCCATCTGAAAAAAGTGTAAAATCCAGAAAGGCAGGACAGGCCATGGAGAACTGGGAGCCTTGTTATGCTGATGGGCGGGATGTAAATTGCCAACAGACACTCGGGAGAAGTGTATGGTGTTTCCTGAAACATCTAAAAAACAAAGCAACAGAGCCTAGGGCACTTCCACTTATGGTCCTATAGCTTAGGGAAATTAAAATCAAAAAGACACAGCCACCCCAAAGTTTGGGACGGCTCTGTTTACAAGAACCTCGTTTACAGTACAAGTTCAACATCGCAGAAAGTGAAAAATGGATAAAGAAGTTGTGGTATTTACTTACAAAGCAATATCACTCAGCAATGAAATCTATGTCATCAGGCCCTTAGCAGCACAATGAGTGGATTCAGGTATGATGATTCTAACTGAAATAAGTCACACAGAAAAAGAAACATCATAAGATATCAGTAATACACGGAATGTAAACTTGGCTACACAGGAACTGAATTACAGAACAGAACAGGGTCTCAAATTTAGAAAACCAACTTATGCTTGCTTAAGGGGAAAGGTGAGTTGGGGTGCTGCATAAAACCAGAGATTGAAATGAGCACAGATAAAGTTCCTTAAGCCAAATATGGAATAGACAAGAGCTACTCCTTGCTCAACGAAATGGACTCAACACCGCATATTAAACGCCTAAGAATGTACCTGACTAGTAAGTATCTTAAAACCTATGGATTGCTATGTCTCCGAAAGAGAATCAAGCATGTGTACAGGGGCATAAACGCAGCAGTGATAGGATTGGAGAGGTTCGGTGAGCAAATGAAGACCCTTTGAAGTCATATTGCATGGTACCCATTCCACGGGTTTCAACTCTCCAGGTTTAAGGTATTCTTCCTTCAGCTAAAACATGCATGTGGAACCCAGAGTATGATCAACCATGTGAACGGGAGACGTGTTCAAATATGTCTCAGTTTTCCTCCCCTGGTACTCGGGTGCAACATTCCAGACGCTTTACTAACACTCTCCCCACTTGGAGAGTCAGCCCTTTAACCTCCTGTTTGGCCCAGTTTGCAATTTCTGCGGAAGATGAACAGGAATAGCGAGAACCAATGAGAGACTAGCTGGAGGTGTCTGGACGGGCAAATTTAACTCTCATTTCCCACCAGGAAGAGGAAATAACCAAAGGCTCAGCGTGCCGTGCCGGAACCAGATTAGGGCCTGAAGCCATCCTGCGGTGTTGCGGCCAGCTCACAAGAAAGCGAGTTGAAGAAAGGAGCTCAGGGGCACTGTAATTCACAAACCTGCAGAGTTATAAATGACAGCTATCGTCCAAAAATAGACTGAAGTAAGGCTGCCAAGAGGACTTGAAAGCGGGGCAGAATTGCAGGAAACCGATTTCAGGAGGTAGACTGGAATTGCATTGAAAGCATAGGAAAAGAGGCAGAACGTCCACAATGATGCACTTGGCCAAAAAGGGCGTATGCGTTTTTTCCTGAATATATTCAGGAAAAAACGCATACGCCCTTTTTGGCCAACCAAGCAAGCTTGCAAAGGAAATCTGCACTACAATGAAGTCTCACTTCCCCCCGGTCAAAAGGGCCATCTGAAAAAAGTGTAAAATCCAGAAAGGCAGGACAGGCCATGGAGAACTGGGAGCCTTGTTATGCTGATGGGCGGGATGTAAATTGCCAACAGACACTCGGGAGAAGTGTATGGTGTTTCCTGAAACATCTAAAAAACAAAGCAACAGAGCCTAGGGCACTTCCACTTATGGTCCTATAGCTTAGGGAAATTAAAATCAAAAAGACACAGCCACCCCAAAGTTTGGAACGGCTCTGTTTACAAGAACCTCGTTTACAGTACAAGTTCAACATCGCAGAAAGTGAAAAATGGATAAAGAAGTTGTGGTATTTACTTACAAAGCAATATCACTCAGCAATGAAATCTATGTCATCAGGCCCTTAGCAGCACAATGAGTGGATTCAGGTATGATGATTCTAACTGAAATAAGTCACACAGAAAAAGAAACATCATAAGATATCAGTAATACACGGAATGTAAACTTGGCTACACAGGAACTGAATTACAGAACAGAACAGGGTCTCAAATTTAGAAAACCAACTTATGCTTGCTTAAGGGGAAAGGTGAGTTGGGGTGCTGCATAAAACCAGAGATTGAAATGAGCACAGATAAAGTTCCTTAAGCCAAATATGGAATAGACAAGAGCTACTCCTTGCTCAACGAAATGGACTCAACACCGCATATTAAACGCCTAAGAATGTACCTGACTAGTAAGTATCTTAAAACCTATGGATTGCTATGTCTCCGAAAGAGAATCAAGCATGTGTACAGGGGCATAAACGCAGCAGTGATAGGATTGGAGAGGTTCGGTGAGCAAATGAAGACCCTTTGAAGTCATATTGCATGGTACCCATTCCACGGGTTTCAACTACCCAGGTTTAAGGTATTCTTCCTTCAGCTAAAACATGCATGTGGAACCCAGAGTATGATCAACCATGTGAACGGGAGACGTGTTCAAATATGTCTCAGTTTTCCTCCCCTGGTACTCGGGTGCAACATTCCAGACGCTTTACTAACACTCTCCCCACTTGGAGAGTCAGTCCCTTTAACCTCCTGTTTGGCCCAGTTTGCAATTTCTGCGGAAGATGAACAGGAATAGCGAGAACCAATGAGAGACTAGCTGGAGGTGTCTGGACGGGCAAATTTAACTCTCATTTCCCACCAGGAAGAGGAATTAACCAAAGGCTCAGCGTGCCGTGCCGGAACCAGATTAGGGCCTGAAGCCATCCTGCGGTGTTGCGGCCAGGTCACAAGAAAGCGAGTTGAAGAAAGGAGCTCAGGGGCACTGTAATTCACAAACCTGCAGAGTTATAAATGACAGCTATCGTCCAAAAATAGACTGAAGTAAGGCTGCCAAGAGGACTTGAAAGCGGGGCAGAATTGCAGGAAACCGATTTCAGGAGGTAGACTGGAATTGCATTGAAAGCATAGGAAAAGAGGCAGAACGTCCACAATGATGCACTTGGCCAAAAAGGGCGTATGCGTTTTTTCCTGAATATATTCAGGAAAAAACGCATACGCCCTTTTTGGCCAACCAAGCAAGCTTGCAAAGGAAATCTGCACTACAATGAAGTCTCACTTCCCCCCGGTCAAAAGGGCCATCTGAAAAAAGTGTAAAATCCAGAAAGGCAGGACAGGCCATGGAGAACTGGGAGCCTTGTTATGCTGATGGGCGGGATGTAAATTGCCAACAGACACTCGGGAGAAGTGTATGGTGTTTCCTGAAACATCTAAAAAACAAAGCAACAGAGCCTAGGGCACTTCCACTTATGGTCCTATAGCTTAGGGAAATTAAAATCAAAAAGACACAGCCACCCCAAAGTTTGGAACGGCTCTGTTTACAAGAACCTCGTTTACAGTACAAGTTCAACATCGCAGAAAGTGAAAAATGGATAAAGAAGTTGTGGTATTTACTTACAAAGCAATATCACTCAGCAATGAAATCTATGTCATCAGGCCCTTAGCAGCACAATGAGTGGATTCAGGTATGATGATTCTAACTGAAATAAGTCACACAGAAAAAGAAACATCATAAGATATCAGTAATACACGGAATGTAAACTTGGCTACACAGGAACTGAATTACAGAACAGAACAGGGTCTCAAATTTAGAAAACCAACTTATGCTTGCTTAAGGGTAAAGGTGAGTTGGGGTGCTGCATAAAACCAGAGATTGAAATGAGCACAGATAAAGTTCCTTAAGCCAAATATGGAATAGACAAGAGCTACTCCTTGCTCAACGAAATGGACTCAACACCGCATATTAAACGCCTAAGAATGTACCTGACTAGTAAGTATCTTAAAACCTATGGATTGCTATGTCTCCGAAAGAGAATCAAGCATGTGTACAGGGGCATAAACGCAGCAGTGATAGGATTGGAGAGGTTCGGTGAGCAAATGAAGACCCTTTGAAGTCATATTGCATGGTACCCATTCCACGGGTTTCAACTACCCAGGTTTAAGGTATTCTTCCTTCAGCTAAAACATGCATGTGGAACCCAGAGTATGATCAACCATGTGATCGGGAGACGTGTTCAAATATGTCTCAGTTTTCCTCCCCTGGTACTCGGGTGCAACATTCCAGACGCTTTACTAACACTCTCCCCACTTGGAGAGTCAGCCCTTTAACCTCCTGTTTGGCCCAGTTTGCAATTTCTGCGGAAGATGAACAGGAATAGCGAGAACCAATGAGAGACTAGCTGGAGGTGTCTGGACGGGCAAATTTAACTCTCATTTCCCACCAGGAAGAGGAATTAACCAAAGGCTCAGCGTGCCGTGCCGGAACCAGATTAGGGCCTGAAGCCATCCTGCGGTGTTGCGGCCAGGTCACAAGAAAGCGAGTTGAAGAAAGGAGCTCAGGGGCACTGTAATTCACAAACCTGCAGAGTTATAAATGACAGCTATCGTCCAAAAATAGACTGAAGTAAGGCTGCCAAGAGGACTTGAAAGCGGGGCAGAATTGCAGGAAACCGATTTCAGGAGGTAGACTGGAATTGCATTGAAAGCATAGGAAAAGAGGCAGAACGTCCACAATGATGCACTTGGCCAAAAAGGGCGTATGCGTTTTTTCCTGAATATATTCAGGAAAAAACGCATACGCCCTTTTTGGCCAACCAAGCAAGCTTGCAAAGGAAATCTGCACTACAATGAAGTCTCACTTCCCCCCGGTCAAAAGGGCCATCTGAAAAAAGTGTAAAATCCAGAAAGGCAGGACAGGCCATGGAGAACTGGGAGCCTTGTTATGCTGATGGGCGGGATGTAAATTGCCAACAGACACTCGGGAGAAGTGTATGGTGTTTCCTGAAACATCTAAAAAACAAAGCAACAGAGCCTAGGGCACTTCCACTTATGGTCCTATAGCTTAGGGAAATTAAAATCAAAAAGACACAGCCACCCCAAAGTTTGGAACGGCTCTGTTTACAAGAACCTCGTTTACAGTACAAGTTCAACATCGCAGAAAGTGAAAAATGGATAAAGAAGTTGTGGTATTTACTTACAAAGCAATATCACTCAGCAATGAAATCTATGTCATCAGGCCCTTAGCAGCACAATGAGTGGATTCAGGTATGATGATTCTAACTGAAATAAGTCACACAGAAAAAGAAACATCATAAGATATCAGTAATACACGGAATGTAAACTTGGCTACACAGGAACTGAATTACAGAACAGAACAGGGTCTCAAATTTAGAAAACCAACTTATGCTTGCTTAAGGGGAAAGGTGAGTTGGGGTGCTGCATAAAACCAGAGATTGAAATGAGCACAGATAAAGTTCCTTAAGCCAAATATGGAATAGACAAGAGCTACTCCTTGCTCAACGAAATGGACTCAACACCGCATATTAAACGCCTAAGAATGTACCTGACTAGTAAGTATCTTAAAACCTATGGATTGCTATGTCTCCGAAAGAGAATCAAGCATGTGTACAGGGGCATAAACGCAGCAGTGATAGGATTGGAGAGGTTCGGTGAGCAAATGAAGACCCTTTGAAGTCATATTGCATGGTACCCATTCCACGGGTTTCAACTCCCAGGTTTAAGGTATTCTTCCTTCAGCTAAAACATGCATGTGGAACCCAGAGTATGATCAACCATGTGATCGGGAGACGTGTTCAAATATGTCTCAGTTTTCCTCCCCTGGTACTCGGGTGCAACATTCCAGACGCTTTACTAACACTCTCCCCACTTGGAGAGTCAGCCCTTTAACCTCCTGTTTGGCCCAGTTTGCAATTTCTGCGGAAGATGAACAGGAATAGCGAGAACCAATGAGAGACTAGCTGGAGGTGTCTGGACGGGCAAATTTAACTCTCATTTCCCACCAGGAAGAGGAATTAACCAAAGGCTCAGCGTGCCGTGCCGGAACCAGATTAGGGCCTGAAGCCATCCTGCGGTGTTGCGGCCAGGTCACAAGAAAGCGAGTTGAAGAAAGGAGCTCAGGGGCACTGTAATTCACAAACCTGCAGAGTTATAAATGACAGCTATCGTCCAAAAATAGACTGAAGTAAGGCTGCCAAGAGGACTTGAAAGCGGGGCAGAATTGCAGGAAACCGATTTCAGGAGGTAGACTGGAATTGCATTGAAAGCATAGGAAAAGAGGCAGAACGTCCACAATGATGCACTTGGCCAAAAAGGGCGTATGCGTTTTTTCCTGAATATATTCAGGAAAAAACGCATACGCCCTTTTTGGCCAACCAAGCAAGCTTGCAAAGGAAATCTGCACTACAATGAAGTCTCACTTCCCCCCGGTCAAAAGGGCCATCTGAAAAAAGTGTAAAATCCAGAAAGGCAGGACAGGCCATGGAGAACTGGGAGCCTTGTTATGCTGATGGGCGGGATGTAAATTGCCAACAGACACTCGGGAGAAGTGTATGGTGTTTCCTGAAACATCTAAAAAACAAAGCAACAGAGCCTAGGGCACTTCCACTTATGGTCCTATAGCTTAGGGAAATTAAAATCAAAAAGACACAGCCACCCCAAAGTTTGGGACGGCTCTGTTTACAAGAACCTCGTTTACAGTACAAGTTCAACATCGCAGAAAGTGAAAAATGGATAAAGAAGTTGTGGTATTTACTTACAAAGCAATATCACTCAGCAATGAAATCTATGTCATCAGGCCCTTAGCAGCACAATGAGTGGATTCAGGTATGATGATTCTAACTGAAATAAGTCACACAGAAAAAGAAACATCATAAGATATCAGTAATACACGGAATGTAAACTTGGCTACACAGGAACTGAATTACAGAACAGAACAGGGTCTCAAATTTAGAAAACCAACTTATGCTTGCTTAAGGGGAAAGGTGAGTTGGGGTGCTGCATAAAACCAGAGATTGAAATGAGCACAGATAAAGTTCCTTAAGCCAAATATGGAATAGACAAGAGCTACTCCTTGCTCAACGAAATGGACTCAACACCGCATATTAAACGCCTAAGAATGTACCTGACTAGTAAGTATCTTAAAACCTATGGATTGCTATGTCTCCGAAAGAGAATCAAGCATGTGTACAGGGGCATAAACGCAGCAGTGATAGGATTGGAGAGGTTCGGTGAGCAAATGAAGACCCTTTGAAGTCATATTGCATGGTACCCATTCCACGGGTTTCAACTCTCCAGGTTTAAGGTATTCTTCCTTCAGCTAAAACATGCATGTGGAACCCAGAGTATGATCAACCATGTGAACGGGAGACGTGTTCAAATATGTCTCAGTTTTCCTCCCCTGGTACTCGGGTGCAACATTCCAGACGCTTTACTAACACTCTCCCCACTTGGAGAGTCAGCCCTTTAACCTCCTGTTTGGCCCAGTTTGCAATTTCTGCGGAAGATGAACAGGAATAGCGAGAACCAATGAGAGACTAGCTGGAGGTGTCTGGACGGGCAAATTTAACTCTCATTTCCCACCAGGAAGAGGAATTAACCAAAGGCTCAGCGTGCCGTGCCGGAACCAGATTAGGGCCTGAAGCCATCCTGCGGTGTTGCGGCCAGCTCACAAGAAAGCGAGTTGAAGAAAGGAGCTCAGGGGCACTGTAATTCACAAACCTGCAGAGTTATAAATGACAGCTATCGTCCAAAAATAGACTGAAGTAAGGCTGCCAAGAGGACTTGAAAGCGGGGCAGAATTGCAGGAAACCGATTTCAGGAGGTAGACTGGAATTGCATTGAAAGCATAGGAAAAGAGGCAGAACGTCCACAATGATGCACTTGGCCAAAAAGGGCGTATGCGTTTTTTCCTGAATATATTCAGGAAAAAACGCATACGCCCTTTTTGGCCAACCAAGCAAGCTTGCAAAGGAAATCTGCACTACAATGAAGTCTCACTTCCCCCCGGTCAAAAGGGCCATCTGAAAAAAGTGTAAAATCCAGAAAGGCAGGACAGGCCATGGAGAACTGGGAGCCTTGTTATGCTGATGGGCGGGATGTAAATTGCCAACAGACACTCGGGAGAAGTGTATGGTGTTTCCTGAAACATCTAAAAAACAAAGCAACAGAGCCTAGGGCACTTCCACTTATGGTCCTATAGCTTAGGGAAATTAAAATCAAAAAGACACAGCCACCCCAAAGTTTGGAACGCCTCTGTTTACAAGAACCTCGTTTACAGTACAAGTTCAACATCGCAGAAAGTGAAAAATGGATAAAGAAGTTGTGGTATTTACTTACAAAGCAATATCACTCAGCAATGAAATCTATGTCATCAGGCCCTTAGCAGCACAATGAGTGGATTCAGGTATGATGATTCTAACTGAAATAAGTCACACAGAAAAAGAAACATCATAAGATATCAGTAATACACGGAATGTAAACTTGGCTACACAGGAACTGAATTACAGAACAGAACAGGGTCTCAAATTTAGAAAACCAACTTATGCTTGCTTAAGGGAAAGGTGAGTTGGGGTGCTGCATAAAACCAGAGATTGAAATGAGCACAGATAAAGTTCCTTAAGCCAAATATGGAATAGACAAGAGCTACTCCTTGCTCAACGAAATGGACTCAACACCGCATATTAAACGCCTAAGAATGTACCTGACTAGTAAGTATCTTAAAACCTATGGATTGCTATGTCTCCGAAAGAGAATCAAGCATGTGTACAGGGGCATAAACGCAGCAGTGATAGGATTGGAGAGGTTCGGTGAGCAAATGAAGACCCTTTGAAGTCATATTGCATGGTACCCATTCCACGGGTTTCAACTACCCAGGTTTAAGGTATTCTTCCTTCAGCTAAAACATGCATGTGGAACCCAGAGTATGATCAACCATGTGATCGGGAGACGTGTTCAAATATGTCTCAGTTTTCCTCCCCTGGTACTCGGGTGCAACATTCCAGACGCTTTACTAACACTCTCCCCACTTGGAGAGTCAGTCCCTTTAACCTCCTGTTTGGCCCAGTTTGCAATTTCTGCGGAAGATGAACAGGAATAGCGAGAACCAATGAGAGACTAGCTGGAGGTGTCTGGACGGGCAAATTTAACTCTCATTTCCCACCAGGAAGAGGAATTAACCAAAGGCTCAGCGTGCCGTGCCGGAACCAGATTAGGGCCTGAAGCCATCCTGCGGTGTTGCGGCCAGCTCACAAGAAAGCGAGTTGAAGAAAGGAGCTCAGGGGCACTGTAATTCACAAACCTGCAGAGTTATAAATGACAGCTATCGTCCAAAAATAGACTGAAGTAAGGCTGCCAAGAGGACTTGAAAGCGGGGCAGAATTGCAGGAAACCGATTTCAGGAGGTAGACTGGAATTGCATTGAAAGCATAGGAAAAGAGGCAGAACGTCCACAATGATGCACTTGGCCAAAAAGGGCGTATGCGTTTTTTCCTGAATATATTCAGGAAAAAACGCATACGCCCTTTTTGGCCAACCAAGCAAGCTTGCAAAGGAAATCTGCACTACAATGAAGTCTCACTTCCCCCGGTCAAAAGGGCCATCTGAAAAAAGTGTAAAATCCAGAAAGGCAGGACAGGCCATGGAGAACTGGGAGCCTTGTTATGCTGATGGGCGGGATGTAAATTGCCAACAACCACTCGGGAGAAGTGTATGGTGTTTCCTGAAACATCTAAAAAACAAAGCAACAGAGCCTAGGGCACTTCCACTTATGGTCCTATAGCTTAGGGAAATTAAAATCAAAAAGACACAGCCACCCCAAAGTTTGGGACGGCTCTGTTTACAAGAACCTCGTTTACAGTACAAGTTCAACATCGCAGAAAGTGAAAAATGGATAAAGAAGTTGTGGTATTTACTTACAAAGCAATATCACTCAGCAATGAAATCTATGTCATCAGGCCCTTAGCAGCACAATGAGTGGATTCAGGTATGATGATTCTAACTGAAATAAGTCACACAGAAAAAGAAACATCATAAGATATCAGTAATACACGGAATGTAAACTTGGCTACACAGGAACTGAATTACAGAACAGAACAGGGTCTCAAATTTAGAAAACCAACTTATGCTTGCTTAAGGGGAAAGGTGAGTTGGGGTGCTGCATAAAACCAGAGATTGAAATGAGCACAGATAAAGTTCCTTAAGCCAAATATGGAATAGACAAGAGCTACTCCTTGCTCAACGAAATGGACTCAACACCGCATATTAAACGCCTAAGAATGTACCTGACTAGTAAGTATCTTAAAACCTATGGATTGCTATGTCTCCGAAAGAGAATCAAGCATGTGTACAGGGGCATAAACGCAGCAGTGATAGGATTGGAGAGGTTCGGTGAGCAAATGAAGACCCTTTGAAGTCATATTGCATGGTACCCATTCCACGGGTTTCAACTCCCAGGTTTAAGGTATTCTTCCTTCAGCTAAAACATGCATGTGGAACCCAGAGTATGATCAACCATGTGATCGGGAGACGTGTTCAAATATGTCTCAGTTTTCCTCCCCTGGTACTCGGGTGCAACATTCCAGACGCTTTACTAACACTCTCCCCACTTGGAGAGTCAGTCCCTTTAACCTCCTGTTTGGCCCAGTTTGCAATTTCTGCGGAAGATGAACAGGAATAGCGAGAACCAATGAGAGACTAGCTGGAGGTGTCTGGACGGGCAAATTTAACTCTCATTTCCCACCAGGAAGAGGAAATAACCAAAGGCTCAGCGTGCCGTGCCGGAACCAGATTAGGGCCTGAAGCCATCCTGCGGTGTTGCGGCCAGCTCACAAGAAAGCGAGTTGAAGAAAGGAGCTCAGGGGCACTGTAATTCACAAACCTGCAGAGTTATAAATGACAGCTATCGTCCAAAAATAGACTGAAGTAAGGCTGCCAAGAGGACTTGAAAGCGGGGCAGAATTGCAGGAAACCGATTTCAGGAGGTAGACTGGAATTGCATTGAAAGCATAGGAAAAGAGGCAGAACGTCCACAATGATGCACTTGGCCAAAAAGGGCGTATGCGTTTTTTCCTGAATATATTCAGGAAAAAACGCATACGCCCTTTTTGGCCAACCAAGCAAGCTTGCAAAGGAAATCTGCACTACAATGAAGTCTCACTTCCCCCCGGTCAAAAGGGCCATCTGAAAAAAGTGTAAAATCCAGAAAGGCAGGACAGGCCATGGAGAACTGGGAGCCTTGTTATGCTGATGGGCGGGATGTAAATTGCCAACAGACACTCGGGAGAAGTGTATGGTGTTTCCTGAAACATCTAAAAAACAAAGCAACAGAGCCTAGGGCACTTCCACTTATGGTCCTATAGCTTAGGGAAATTAAAATCAAAAAGACACAGCCACCCCAAAGTTTGGAACGGCTCTGTTTACAAGAACCTCGTTTACAGTACAAGTTCAACATCGCAGAAAGTGAAAAATGGATAAAGAAGTTGTGGTATTTACTTACAAAGCAATATCACTCAGCAATGAAATCTATGTCATCAGGCCCTTAGCAGCACAATGAGTGGATTCAGGTATGATGATTCTAACTGAAATAAGTCACACAGAAAAAGAAACATCATAAGATATCAGTAATACACGGAATGTAAACTTGGCTACACAGGAACTGAATTACAGAACAGAACAGGGTCTCAAATTTAGAAAACCAACTTATGCTTGCTTAAGGGGAAAGGTGAGTTGGGGTGCTGCATAAAACCAGAGATTGAAATGAGCACAGATAAAGTTCCTTAAGCCAAATATGGAATAGACAAGAGCTACTCCTTGCTCAACGAAATGGACTCAACACCGCATATTAAACGCCTAAGAATGTACCTGACTAGTAAGTATCTTAAAACCTATGGATTGCTATGTCTCCGAAAGAGAATCAAGCATGTGTACAGGGGCATAAACGCAGCAGTGATAGGATTGGAGAGGTTCGGTGAGCAAATGAAGACCCTTTGAAGTCATATTGCATGGTACCCATTCCACGGGTTTCAACTCCCAGGTTTAAGGTATTCTTCCTTCAGCTAAAACATGCATGTGGAACCCAGAGTATGATCAACCATGTGATCGGGAGACGTGTTCAAATATGTCTCAGTTTTCCTCCCCTGGTACTCGGGTGCAACATTCCAGACGCTTTACTAACACTCTCCCCACTTGGAGAGTCAGTCCCTTTAACCTCCTGTTTGGCCCAGTTTGCAATTTCTGCGGAAGATGAACAGGAATAGCGAGAACCAATGAGAGGCTAGCTGGAGGTGTCTGGACGGGCAAATTTAACTCTCATTTCCCACCAGGAAGAGGAATTAACCAAAGGCTCAGCGTGCCGTGCCGGAACCAGATTAGGGCCTGAAGCCATCCTGCGGTGTTGCGGCCAGGTCACAAGAAAGCGAGTTGAAGAAAGGAGCTCAGGGGCACTGTAATTCACAAACCTGCAGAGTTATAAATGACAGCTATCGTCCAAAAATAGACTGAAGTAAGGCTGCCAAGAGGACTTGAAAGCGGGGCAGAATTGCAGGAAACCGATTTCAGGAGGTAGACTGGAATTGCATTGAAAGCATAGGAAAAGAGGCAGAACGTCCACAATGATGCACTTGGCCAAAAAGGGCGTATGCGTTTTTTCCTGAATATATTCAGGAAAAAACGCATACGCCCTTTTTGGCCAACCAAGCAAGCTTGCAAAGGAAATCTGCACTACAATGAAGTCTCACTTCCCCCCGGTCAAAAGGGCCATCTGAAAAAAGTGTAAAATCCAGAAAGGCAGGACAGGCCATGGAGAACTGGGAGCCTTGTTATGCTGATGGGCGGGATGTAAATTGCCAACAACCACTCGGGAGAAGTGTATGGTGTTTCCTGAAACATCTAAAAAACAAAGCAACAGAGCCTAGGGCACTTCCACTTATGGTCCTATAGCTTAGGGAAATTAAAATCAAAAAGACACAGCCACCCCAAAGTTTGGACGCCTCTGTTTACAAGAACCTCGTTTACAGTACAAGTTCAACATCGCAGAAAGTGAAAAATGGATAAAGAAGTTGTGGTATTTACTTACAAAGCAATATCACTCAGCAATGAAATCTACGTCATCAGGCCCTTAGGATCACAATGAGTGGATTCAGGTATGATGATTCTAACTGAAATAAGTCACACAGAAAAAGAAACATCATAAGATATCAGTAATACACGGAATGTAAACTTGGCTACACAGGAACTGAATTACAGAACAGAACAGGGTCTCAAATTTAGAAAACCAACTTATGCTTGCTTAAGGGGAAAGGTGAGTTGGGGTGCTGCATAAAACCAGAGATTGAAATGAGCACAGATAAAGTTCCTTAAGCCAAATATGGAATAGACAAGAGCTACTCCTTGCTCAACGAAATGGACTCAACACCGCATATTAAACGCCTAAGAATGTACCTGACTAGTAAGTATCTTAAAACCTATGGATTGCTATGTCTCCGAAAGAGAATCAAGCATGTGTACAGGGGCATAAACGCAGCAGAGATAGGATTGGAGAGGTTCGGTGAGCAAATGAAGACCCTTTGAAGTCATATTGCATGGTACCCATTCCACGGGTCTCAACTCTCCAGGTTTAAGGTATTCTTCCTTCAGCTAAAACATGCATGTGGAACCCAGAGTATGATCAACCATGTGAACGGGAGACGTGTTCAAATATGTCTCAGTTTTCCTCCCTGGTACTCGGGTGCAACATTCCAGACGCTTTACTAACACTCTCCCCACTTGGAGAGTCAGCCCTTTAACCTCCTGTTTGGCCCAGTTTGCAATTTCTGCGGAAGATGAACAGGAATAGCGAGAACCAATGAGAGACTAGCTGGAGGTGTCTGGACGGGCAAATTTAACTCTCATTTCCCACCAGGAAGAGGAATTAACCAAAGGCTCAGCGTGCCGTGCCGGAACCAGATTAGGGCCTGAAGCCATCCTGCGGTGTTGCGGCCAGTCACAAGAAAGCGAGTTGAAGAAAGGAGCTCAGGGGCACTGTAATTCACAAACATGCAGAGTTATAAATGACAGCTATCGTCCAAAAATAGACTGAAGTAAGGCTGCCAAGAGGACTTGAAAGCGGGGCAGAATTGCAGGAAACCGATTTCAGGAGGTAGACTGGAATTGCATTGAAAGCATAGGAAAAGAGGCAGAACGTCCACAATGATGCACTTGGCCAAAAAGGGCGTATGCGTTTTTTCCTGAATATATTCAGGAAAAAACGCATACGCCCTTTTTGGCCAACCAAGCAAGCTTGCAAAGGAAATCTGCACTACAATGAAGTCTCACTTCCCCCCGGTCAAAAGGGCCATCTGAAAAAAGTGTAAAATCCAGAAAGGCAGGACAGGCCATGGAGAACTGGGAGCCTTGTTATGCTGATGGGCGGGATGTAAATTGCCAACAGACACTCGGGAGAAGTGTATGGTGTTTCCTGAAACATCTAAAAAACAAAGCAACAGAGCCTAGGGCACTTCCACTTATGGTCCTATAGCTTAGGGAAATTAAAATCAAAAAGACACAGCCACCCCAAAGTTTGGGACGCCTCTGTTTACAAGAACCTCGTTTACAGTACAAGTTCAACATCGCAGAAAGTGAAAAATGGATAAAGAAGTTGTGGTATTTACTTACAAAGCAATATCACTCAGCAATGAAATCTATGTCATCAGGCCCTTAGCAGCACAATGAGTGGATTCAGGTATGATGATTCTAACTGAAATAAGTCACACAGAAAAAGAAACATCATAAGATATCAGTAATACACGGAATGTAAACTTGGCTACACAGGAACTGAATTACAGAACAGAACAGGGTCTCAAATTTAGAAAACCAACTTATGCTTGCTTAAGGGTAAAGGTGAGTTGGGGTGCTGCATAAAACCAGAGATTGAAATGAGCACAGATAAAGTTCCTTAAGCCAAATATGGAATAGACAAGAGCTACTCCTTGCTCAACGAAATGGACTCAACACCGCATATTAAACGCCTAAGAATGTACCTGACTAGTAAGTATCTTAAAACCTATGGATTGCTATGTCTCCGAAAGAGAATCAAGCATGTGTACAGGGGCATAAACGCAGCAGTGATAGGATTGGAGAGGTTCGGTGAGCAAATGAAGACCCTTTGAAGTCATATTGCATGGTACCCATTCCACGGGTTTCAACTACCCAGGTTTAAGGTATTCTTCCTTCAGCTAAAACATGCATGTGGAACCCAGAGTATGATCAACCATGTGATCGGGAGACGTGTTCAAATATGTCTCAGTTTTCCTCCCCTGGTACTCGGGTGCAACATTCCAGACGCTTTACTAACACTCTCCCCACTTGGAGAGTCAGTCCCTTTAACCTCCTGTTTGGCCCAGTTTGCAATTTCTGCGGAAGATGAACAGGAATAGCGAGAACCAATGAGAGACTAGCTGGAGGTGTCTGGACGGGCAAATTTAACTCTCATTTCCCACCAGGAAGAGGAATAACCAAAGGCTCAGCGTGCCGTGCCGGAACCAGATTAGGGCCTGAAGCCATCCTGCGGTGTTGCGGCCAGCTCACAAGAAAGCGAGTTGAAGAAAGGAGCTCAGGGGCACTGTAATTCACAAACCTGCAGAGTTATAAATGACAGCTATCGTCCAAAAATAGACTGAAGTAAGGCTGCCAAGAGGACTTGAAAGCGGGGCAGAATTGCAGGAAACCGATTTCAGGAGGTAGACTGGAATTGCATTGAAAGCATAGGAAAAGAGGCAGAACGTCCACAATGATGCACTTGGCCAAAAAGGGCGTATGCGTTTTTTCCTGAATATATTCAGGAAAAAACGCATACGCCCTTTTTGGCCAACCAAGCAAGCTTGCAAAGGAAATCTGCACTACAATGAAGTCTCACTTCCCCCCGGTCAAAAGGGCCATCTGAAAAAAGTGTAAAATCCAGAAAGGCAGGACAGGCCATGGAGAACTGGGAGCCTTGTTATGCTGATGGGCGGGATGTAAATTGCCAACAACCACTCGGGAGAAGTGTATGGTGTTTCCTGAAACATCTAAAAACAAAGCAACAGAGCCTAGGGCACTTCCACTTATGGTCCTATAGCTTAGGGAAATTAAAATCAAAAAGACACAGCCACCCCAAAGTTTGGACGCCTCTGTTTACAAGAACCTCGTTTACAGTACAAGTTCAACATCGCAGAAAGTGAAAAATGGATAAAGAAGTTGTGGTATTTACTTACAAAGCAATATCACTCAGCAATGAAATCTATGTCATCAGGCCCTTAGCAGCACAATGAGTGGATTCAGGTATGATGATTCTAACTGAAATAAGTCACACAGAAAAAGAAACATCATAAGATATCAGTAATACACGGAATGTAAACTTGGCTACACAGGAACTGAATTACAGAACAGAACAGGGTCTCAAATTTAGAAAACCAACTTATGCTTGCTTAGGGGAAAGGTGAGTTGGGGTGCTGCATAAAACCAGAGATTGAAATGAGCACAGATAAAGTTCCTTAAGCCAATATGGAATAGACAAGAGCTACTCCTTGCTCAACGAAATGGACTCAACACCGCATATTAAACGCCTAAGAATGTACCTGACTAGTAAGTATCTTAAAACCTATGGATTGCTATGTCTCCGAAAGAGAATCAAGCATGTGTACAGGGGCATAAACGCAGCAGTGATAGGATTGGAGAGGTTCGGTGAGCAAATGAAGACCCTTTGAAGTCATATTGCATGGTACCCATTCCACGGGTTTCAACTCCCAGGTTTAAGGTATTCTTCCTTCAGCTAAAACATGCATGTGGAACCCAGAGTATGATCAACCATGTGATCGGGAGACGTGTTCAAATATGTCTCAGTTTTCCTCCCCTGGTACTCGGGTGCAACATTCCAGACGCTTTACTAACACTCTCCCCACTTGGAGAGTCAGCGCCTTTAACCTCCTGTTTGGCCCAGTTTGCAATTTCTGCGGAAGATGAACAGGAATAGCGAGAACCAATGAGAGACTAGCTGGAGGTGTCTGGACGGGCAAATTTAACTCTCATTTCCCACCAGGAAGAGAAATAACCAAAGGCTCAGCGTGCCGTGCCGGAACCAGATTAGGGCCTGAAGCCATCCTGCGGTGTTGCGGCCAGGTCACAAGAAAGCGAGTTGAAGAAAGGAGCTCAGGGGCACTGTAATTCACAAACCTGCAGAGTTATAAATGACAGCTATCGTCCAAAAATAGACTGAAGTAAGGCTGCCAAGAGGACTTGAAAGCGGGGCAGAATTGCAGGAAACCGATTTCAGGAGGTAGACTGGAATTGCATTGAAAGCATAGGAAAAGAGGCAGAACGTCCACAATGATGCACTTGGCCAAAAAGGGCGTATGCGTTTTTTCCTGAATATATTCAGGAAAAAACGCATACGCCCTTTTTGGCCAACCAAGCAAGCTTGCAAAGGAAATCTGCACTACAATGAAGTCTCACTTCCCCCCGGTCAAAAGGGCCATCTGAAAAAAGTGTAAAATCCAGAAAGGCAGGACAGGCCATGGAGAACTGGGAGCCTTGTTATGCTGATGGGCGGGATGTAAATTGCCAACAGACACTCGGGAGAAGTGTATGGTGTTTCCTGAAACATCTAAAAAACAAAGCAACAGAGCCTAGGGCACTTCCACTTATGGTCCTATAGCTTAGGGAAATTAAAATCAAAAAGACACAGCCACCCAAAGTTTGGGACGCCTCTGTTTACAAGAACCTCGTTTACAGTACAAGTTCAACATCGCAGAAAGTGAAAAATGGATAAAGAAGCTTGTGGTATTACGTACAAATGCAGTATCACTCAGCAATGAAATCTATGTCATCAGGCCCGTAGCAGCATAATGAGTGGATTCAGGTATGATGATTCTAACTGAAATAAGTCACACAGAAAAAGAAACATCATAAGATATCAGTAATACACGGAATGTAAACCTGGGCTACACAGGAACTGAATTCCAAAACAGAACAGGGTCTCAATTTAGAAAACCAACTTATGCTTGCTTAAGGGGAAAGGTGAGTTGGGGTGCTGCATAAAACCAGAGATTGAAATGAGCACAGATAAAGTTCCTTAAGCCAAATATGGAATAGACAAGAGCTACTCCTTGCTCAACGAAATGGACTCAACACCGCATATTAAACGCCTAGAATGTACCTGACTAGTAAGTATCTTAAAACCTATGGATTGCTATGTCTCCAAAAGAGAATCAAGCATGTGTACAGGGGCATAAACGCAGCAGTGATAGAATTGGAGAGGTTCGGTGAGCAAATGAAGACCCTTTGAAGTCATATTGCATGGTACCCATTCCACGGGTCTCAACTACCCAGGTTTAAGGTATTCTTCCTTCAGCTAAAACATGCATGTGGAACCAGAGTATGATCAACCATGTGAACGGGAGACGTGTTCAAATATGTCTCAGTTTTCCTCCCCTGGTACTCGGGTGCAACATTCCAGACGCTTTACTAACACTCTCCCCACTTGGAGAGTCAGTCCCTTTAACCTCCTGTTTGGCCCAGTTTGCAATTTCTGCGGAAGATGAACAGGAATAGCGAGAACCAATGAGAGACTAGCTGGAGGTGTCTGGACGGGCAAATTTAACTCTCATTTCCCACCAGGAAGAGGAATTAACCAAAGGCTCAGCGTGCCGTGCCGGAACCAGATTAGGGCCTGAAGCCATCCTGCGGTGTTGCGGCCAGGTCACAAGAAAGCGAGTTGAAGAAAGGAGCTCAGGGGCACTGTAATTCACAAACCTGCAGAGTTATAAATGACAGCTATCGTCCAAAAATAGACTGAAGTAAGGCTGCCAAGAGGACTTGAAAGCGGGGCAGAATTGCAGGGAAACCGATTTCAGGAGGTAGACTGGAATTGCATTGAAAGCATAGGAAAAGAGGCAGAACGTCCACAATGATGCACTTGGCCAAAAAGGGCGTATGCCTTTTTTTCCTGAATATATTCAGGAAAAAACGCATACGCCCTTTTTGGCCAACCAAGCAAGCTTGCAAAGGAAATCTGCACTACAATGAGGTCTCACTTCCCCCCGGTCAAAGGGCCATCTGAAAAAAAGTGTAAAATCCAGAAAGGCAGGACAGGCCATGGAGAACAGGGAGCCTTGTTATGCTGATGGGCGGGATGTAAATTGCCAACAGACACTCGGGAGAAGTGTATGGTGTTTCCTGAAACATCTTAAAAAACAAAGCAACAGAGCCTAGGGCACTTCACTTATGGTCCTATAGCTTTAGGATAATTAAAATCAAAAAGCACAGCCACCCCAAAGTTT